>NC_083421.1:16214678-16514678 GCF_020745735.1 Hemiscyllium ocellatum
AAGACTTGGATCTAGGATCTCTCTCAGTTATTCCATCCACCCAAATCAGAAACCGCAGAATGCGTAATTTTCCAACAAAGTCTGTTTCACTGAATTTTGGTCTCCGTCATTTGCCTGAGCCTGATGTTCCGAGAAGCCCTGTTCTATGTTCATAATAAACTGCTTTGGCTGAGACTTAACCTGACAACAGCGGCATTTTCCCATGCCTCTATGTAAATGTTTTCTTGCAATATTAATGGATGCCTTACTACATTCCGGCTGCACATGTTAAGAGAAAGAAAAGGGGGCAGTACATACGACCATGACTAGGATTTGAAACAACACAGACCAACCATTGCACAAACACGGCGCCACGCAATCTGCCGCCAGGCAACATCAAATAAGTGCAGGGCTGGAGGGGATGCCAAGAGCAGCACCAGAAACACACCAGAAAAACTCACCAAATCCCGCATTGAGATGAGGGAATTCAGATTGGGAAGAACCCATGGAATTCGGGGCCACAGAGGTTGCTAATAGAAGACTGAGATTGATAGCTTTGGACGGAGTGAAAACACCAAGAGCTCAGGGGACAGTGCAGAAAAGTAGCGTTGATGCAGGAGGCCGCCCGTGATGTCATTGAACAGAGAGGTGGGTTCTGGGCTGAGTGGCTGCATATGTTATTTGCGACTGTTATATTTAAAATGAAAATATTCTTTCTTAAGTTCACTTGATGAATAGACTGTAAGACCATAAGACACTGGACCAGAAATCAGGCCATTCAACTCATCGAGAACAGTCCTCCATTCAAACAAGGGTGACAAGCTTCTCAACCTCATTCTCTCCCTTTCCCTATAGATTAGATTAGATTACTTACAGTGTGGAAACAGGCCCTTCGGCCCAACAAGTACACACCGACCCGCCGAAGCGCAACCCACCCATACCCTTACATATACCCCTTACCTAACACTACGGGCAATTTAGCATGGCCAATTCACCTGACCAGCACATCTTTGGACTGTGGGAGGAAACCGGAGCACCCGGAGGAAACCCACGCAGACACGGGGAGAACGTGCAAACTCCACACAGTCAGTCGCCTGAGGCGGGAATTGAACCCAGGTCCCTGGCGCTGTGAGGCAGCAGTGCTAACCACTGTGCCACCGTGCCGCCGTCAATGTAACCCTTGATCCTCAAGAACCAATTCTATCTCAGTCTTAATCACCCGCTGACCTACACAGCCTTTTGAATTCCACAGATTCGTCACTCTCTGGCTGAAGAAGTGTCTCCGTATCTTCAATCTGAAAAGTCTTTCTCTTCCTCTAAGGCTTTGCCTTCGGTCCTAGCCTCTACTACCAATGGAAACATCTTCCCAACCTCTACTCATTGCATGCCATTCAGTTTTAGCATGTTTCAAATAGATTTCCCCTCATGCTTCTAAACACTATTTATATCCCTGCTGTTATATTTAAGACCTGTCAAAATAATGCCATCATTGCAATTGTCTTCCTAACGACTGACTCAACCTGCAAGTTTACTTGATAAGGTGGAAACCATATATATCTACTGAGGAACAATCTTGGAGAAAGTGAGGACTGCGGAAGCTCAAGATCCAAGACAAAAAGTGTGACGTAAAAAGAGACACATCTGATCAAGCATCATCCGAGTAGTGGGAAAATCGTTGATTCGGGGGTGAGCTATTCCTGATAAAGGGCTGATGCCCGAAACACTGCTCTTCGTACATTGCCTGACCTGCTGTGCTTTTGCAGCAACACACTTTTTAGATTACAATCTTGGAGGCATTTTCAATAAGCAATTGAGTTTTTTCATTTGTTAATTTACAAGTTTCCTTACACTAAGAAGTAACCACTATTGCAAATTGTCATATAATCCCAATTCTGAGGCCTGTAACCAGAGGAACTCAGTGCCACAACGTTCAATATATTCAGGATGACTCCGATACTAACCCCAAATCCCTTTACTCGCCTATACATGATGAACTTTAAATCTTTTGCTTTTGCACAATTTTTCTCCATATACCTGAAAATATACTCAAGGACATATTGTATATCGACTCCAGTAAAGCACTCGTAAAGTTTCCTCATGATGAGGTCGTTAGCAAGATTCGGTCGCATGGAACACAGGAAGAAGTAACTATTAGGCTGCAGAACTGGCTCTAAAGTGGAAGACTAAGGGTGCTGGTGGAGGGTTACCTTCCGGACTTGAAGGTGTGCCACTTGGATGGGGCTGGGTGCATTGCTTTTCGTCGCCTATGTACATTGTTTGGATGCGAAATTGGAGATATGGTGAGCAACGTTGCAAATGACACCACAATTGGAGGTGTAATGGGCAGCAATGAAGGTTAACTCAGATTACAACGGATCTTGAATTGATGGGACAATGGTCTCAGGAGTTGCTGACCAAGTTTATTTTAGATAAATGTGAGATGCGTCATTTTGGAAAGGCAAATCACAGCAGGACTTATTTTGCTTTTTCAATATTGAACTTTTTTAGCCTCTGCTACTTCCTCGGGCAGCTCTTTCCATATGCGCTCCACCCTCTGTGTGAAAAGGTTGGCCAATAGGTGCCTTTGAAATTTCCCACTCTAACCGGAAACCTATGCCCTTTGGTTCTAAACGCCCTCATTCCAGGGAAAATACCTTGCCTAATTACCTTACCCATGCCTGTCATGATTTTGTAAAGCTCATAATGTCAACTTCATTAAGTCACCACTCAGCCTCCGATGCTCAAGGGAAAACAGGTTCAACAGCCTCTCCCAACAGCTCAGATCAGATAAAGCAAATCTTACAAATCTTTTCTGAACCCATTCGCATATGAATAGCAAATGTTGAAAGGGACATGGGCCAAGAGCTGGCAAATTAGATTAGGATATCTGGTCGGTGTGGACGAATTGGAACAGAGGGTCTGTTTCCATGCTGTACATCTTTCTGACTCTCTGATGCCATAACTCAGGGCAATTTCAACCTCTGGAACTCGGTGCCCCAGATACGGTGGAGGTCAGTCATTCTGACTGTCTAAGAATGAAATTGATAGATTTCTGCAAACTAAAGCACCAATGGCTCAGAGGATCTTCGAGGAAAATATTGAAAATGCATTTCTCAATATCAACCCAGTTTAGCACTGTGTAGTTAGAAACCAGGTGAAATAGTATAATCTCACTTGACAGCCAATTTGCCAATCGCTCAGTCACAACCAGATATTTAGATGCCATGGGAGTCCTGGCGTTCCAATGGCACAATCTGTCAGTGAGTGGTACTTATATATCAGTATAGAGGCGTGTGCAAGGCCGAGGTTGTGAGTTGGAGCCTCACCTGGAGCAGATTTACCTTCGCATTGTCAAATGGCAAGGCTGAGCGATTCCGAGTTTAATCAACAATACCAGTTTCTGTGACTGACGGACGAGCTTACCTCAAAAATGACTCGGTGATCGACCGACGTATCCTGGAAATATTTAGCATGTGAACAAATCTCTGTGGAGAAGCGAGAAAAGGTGATCTTGTCCAGCTCGAAGATGAGTCTGAAAAAGCGGACTGCATTGAGATCAATTGCGGGAAAAAGAGGTTTGGCTGACATTTCTTTATTCAATTGGCTGCAAACTCGCACAATTTGATGGAATAATCAAAAAGGAATAGAATTTATTTCATTGAACCGTGGGTTTCTTGGGTGGAGATCAGAGTATACGGAATAGACCTCGCATGATTTGAATGATATCAAATCTTTAAAGCATCAGTGTAAAGTAGAAACTGCGTCTCTGGGAGGTGGTTCACCTGAGACTCCCGAAGGCCTAACCTTTCAAAACCATCAGTCTTTTTCATACTCAATTTTACACCGCTGCAAGTGTTCAATAAACCCTTTCACACGTGAAGTCAAAAAAATTCGAAATAGTTCCTCAGCCACCGCAATAGCTTTCTCTCACTGTTAAATTCCCTCCTTAGGTACCGAGGGGTGCAGGCACATAATTCTTTGAAATTTGATGCACGAGTAGTCAGGGCACAAGTGAGGACTGCAGATGCTGGAGATCAGAGTCAAGATTAGAGTGGTTCTGGAAACGCACAGCAGCTTAGGCAGCAACCTGATGAAGGGCTTTTGCCCGAAACGTCGATTTTCCTGCTCCTCGGCTGTTACCTGACCTGCTGTGCTTTTCCAGCACCACTCTAACGTTATTGGACCAAGATTTTGGCACACTTGCCTTCATTGTCTCAGTCCTTGAGTATAGGGTTTGGGAAGTCATGTTCAGGTTGCACCGGACAGTGGTGAGGCATCTTCTGGAATACTGTGCCCTGTTCTGGTTCCCCAGTTATAGGAAGGATATTATCAAGTTGTCGCGTGTTCCGATGAGATTGACCAGGATTTGAGTTATAAAGAAATGAAGAATAGCTGGTACATTTTCACGCGAGAGTAGGAAATGCATAGGGGAGCATGAGAGAAGATAATGAATTAATGAGAGGGATAGGTTGCGTTAATGACAGTTGTCATTTTCCCTGGGTTGTGAGCTTTCAAGACTAGAGGACGCATTTTTAAGTTGAAAGAAGAAATATTTTAAAAAGACATGAGAGGCATTTCTTTGTTATACAGAGGATGGTTTGCATGTGGAATGAACTTCTTGAGGAAGTGTGGATGAGGGTACAATTCCAACGGTAAAAAACATTTGAACAAGAACATGAATAGGAAAGGTTTGGAGGGACATAGACCAGGGTCTAGCAGGTTGGACTAGCTTGGTTTGGGATTGTGTTCGACATAGACTGTTTGGGCAGAAGTGTTTGTTTCCATGCTGTACGACTCGATGACTCTGTGCTTGTGCGCCTTTTAAAACATTCTGTATGTTGCTTCTGTGGAAAAAAAAACTGGAATTAAATAATTCTGGAGTGGTGGAGTAACTTTGTGAGTCCGAAATGCAGTGAGTATGATACAGTCTGTAGCTGGTGTTAATCTTGGATTAGGAAAATGAAAATCGCATGAGTGAAGATTAGAATTAACAATGGGAGTAACAGACTGATGTTATTAATGAACAGTCACCTGAATAACTGAAAATCACTCAACAGGTAATCATTGTGTTTAAAAAAAAGCCATCTTTTTTAAACACCGGTGACTATAAACTTCATGTAAATTTGGAAAATCCGATTAGAAATTGTAGACGAGACCGACACACAGGGTGTGTTTGCTACAATTTCAACCGAGACAAAACTATTTTGGATCTAGCAATGCATGGTGATATAATTTTAACAATGGACCTCAAAGTGAAGATCACACAGAAAACAATATAACATAAATTTAGCATTCAATTTCGGATTGAAAAACATGGGTCAGCAGCAACTGTTGTGAACTCAAATACGGTAATTGGAATGGAATGGGAAGAGAGCTTGCTCACATGGATTAGAAATCGGTTTTATCAGAAAATTTACTGATAAAGAAAAGCGGAAGTTTCTGGAGAGTATTTCATAGCTTACAGCAAAGGCATTTCATATGAAGAAAGAATGATTTTAGGGAGAGGATAAACTTACTATGATTAATCAGGCAGGCTGAAGGCGTTCTCAAATTCTAGGACAGAGACCTGATGTTGCAGAAATGCGAACAATGATAAGATTCGAGCAAATGTGTTGCTGGAAAAGCGCAGCAGGTCAGGCAGCATCCAATGAGCAGGAGAATCGACGTTTCGGGCATGAGCCCTTTTTCAGGAAGCCTGACCTGTTGCGCTTTTCCAGCAACACATTTTCAGCTCTGATCTCCAGCATCTGCAGTCCTCACTTTCTCCTTTCTGAGCAAACTTGCAAATTTTATAAAAGCAGTCTGTAAAAACATATAAAGGGACAAAATCCGACGATAAGATCAAGAGGCTGTGAAAGTAGTTCGAAGGTCACAAAATGGCAGAGGAGTTGATGAAAAATTAGGTTTTATTTTCCATGATAGAGGGATCAAATAACATTTTGAAAAACGGAAATGTGTGATGCATATGAATGCAATAACCGGCACTGGAGATGAAGGTCACAGTGTCATAGAGATGTACAGCATGGAAACAGACCCTTCTGTCCAACCCGTCCATGCCAACCAGATATCCCAATCCAATCTCGTCCCACCTGCCAGCACCTGGCCCATATCCCTCTAAACCCTTCCTATTCATATGCCCATCCAAATGCCTTTTAAATATTGCAATTGTACCAGCCTCGAAAACTTCCTCTGACAGCTCACTCCATAAACTTACCACCCTCTGAGTGAAAAAGTTGCCTCTTAGGTCTCTTTTATATCTTTTCCCTCTCACACCAAACCTGTGCCCACTAGATTAGATTAGACTTACAGTGTGGAAACAGGCCCTTTGGCCCAACAAGTCCACACCGACCCGCCGAAGCGTAACCCACCCATACCCCTACATTACCCCTTACCTAACACTATGGGCAATTTAGCATGGCCAATTCACCTGACTCGCACATCTTTGTGACTGTGGGAGGAAACCGGAGCACCCGGAGGAAACCCACGCAGACACGGGGAGAACGTGCAAACTCCACACAGTCAGTCGCCTGAGTCGGGAATTGAACCCGGGTCTACAGGCGCTGTGAGGCAGCAGTGCTAACCACTGTGCCACCGTGCCGCCCTCTAATTCCACTAGTTCTGGATTCCCCAGGGAAAAGACTTTGTCTATTTATCTAGGCTCCTCATGATTTTGTAAACCTCTATAAGGTCACCCCTCAACCTCCGACACTCCAGGGAAAACAGCCCCAGCCTGTTCAACCTCTTGCTATAACTCAAATCCTCCAACCCTGGCAACATCCTTGTAATTTTTTTATGAACCTTTTCAAGCATCACAACATCTTTCTGATAGGAAAGAGACCAGAACTGCACGCAATATTCCAGCAGTGGCCTAACCAATGTCCTGTACAGCCGCAACATGACCTCCCAACTTCTGTATTCAATACTCTGACCAATAAAAGGAAACATACCAAACGCTTTCTTCACTACCTTTTTTTTTACCTGCGACTCCACTTTCAAGGGGCTTTGTACCTGCACTCCAAGGTCTCTTTGGTCAGCAACACTCCCGAGAACCTTATCGTTAAGTGTATAAGTTCTGCTAAGATTTGTTTTCCCAAAATGCAGCACTTCGCATTTATCCAAATTAAACTCCATCAGCTACCTCTCAGCCCATTGGCCCATCTGATCAAGATCCTGTTGTAATCTGGGCTAACCTTCTTCACTGTCCTCTGCACCTCCAATTTTGGTGTCATCTGCAAACTTTTTAACTTGTACCTCTTATGCTAGCATTCAAATCATTTATGTAAATGACAAAAAATAGAGGACCCAACACCGACCCTTGTGGCACTCCACTGATCACAGGCCTCCAGTATGAAAAACAACCCTCCACCACCACACTCTGACTTCTACCTTGGAGCCAGTTGTGTATCCAAATGGCTAGTTCTCCATATATTCCATGAGATCTAACCTTGCTAAATAGTCTCCCATGGGGGATCTTGTCGACTGCCTACTGAAGTCAATATAGATCACATCTACCCCTCTGCCTCATCAATCCTCTTTGTTACTTCTTCAAAAAACTGAATCAAGTTTGTGAGACATGATTTCCTAAGCACAATGCCATGTTGACTATCCCTAATCAGTCTTTGCCTTTCCAAATACATGCACATCGTGTTCTTCAGGATTCCCTCAAACAACTTGCCCACCACCGAGGTCAGGCTCACTGGTCTATAATTCCCTGACTTGCCCTTACCACTCTTCGTAAACAGTTGCACCACGTTAGCCAACCTCCAGTCTTCCGGCACCTCACCTGTGACTATCAATGTTACAAATATCTCAGCAAGTGGCCCAGCCGTTACTTCTCTATCTTCCCAGAGTCTCGGGTCCACTTGATCAGGTCCTGGGGATTTATCCACCTTTACCCGTTTCAAGACATCCAGCACTTCCTCCTCTGTAATATGTACATTTTGCAAGGTGTCCCCGTCTATTTCCCTACATTCTAGAACTTCCATATTCTTATTCACAGTAGATACTGATGCAAAATACTCGTTTAGCATTTCCCCCATTTTCTCTGGCTCCACACAAAGGCCCACCTTGCTGATCCCTAGTTACTCTTTTGTCCTTAATGTATTTGTAAAAACTCTTTGGATTCTCTTTAATTTTATTTTCCAAAGCTACCTCATGTCCTCTTTGTGTCCTCCTGATTTCCCTCTTAAGTATACTCCTACTTTCTTTATACTCTTCTAAGGATTCTCTTGATCTATCCTGTCTCTACCTTACATATGCTTCCTTTTTTTTCTTAACTAAACCTTTGATTTCTTTAGTCATTCAACATTCCCTATATCCACCAGCCTTTCTTTTCTCCCGAACAAGAATATAATTTCTCTGGATTCTTGTTATCTCATTCCTGAAGGTTTCCCATTTCCAGCCATGCCTTTACCTGCAAACATTTGCCCCCAATCAGCTTTTGATAGTTGTTGCCTAATACCATCAAAATTGGTCTTTCTCCAATTCAACTTCAACTTTCAGATCTGGTTTATCCTTTTGCATCACTATTTTAAATCTAATGGCATTATGTCGCTGGCCCCAAAGTGCTTCCCCACTGACACCCCAGTCACCTGCCCTGCTTTATTTCCCAAGAGTAGGTCAAGTTTAGTACATTCTCTGGTAGGTACATCCATATACTGAATCAGACAAGGGGAGCTACTGAGGTGAAAGGACATCTATCCCTTTAGTTGATGCGGTGCAACGTAGAAGTTTGCAGGGAGTCGCTTATACATTGTTGTTGTATCCGTAGTTAATTTCTGAGAAAACCCATGATTCTGGAAAGTTCAAGAGGACGTGAAAATTGATGATATAAGATTCGTATGTAAAATATACATGTACACACAAACACGCACCTTCTCTCACACTCACTCATATACACAGAGAGAGAGAGAGAGAGAAACACCAAGTAACAATCTTTCATTGGCACAATTTTTGTGTCTACTATAAATAATGTAACACTAAAAATAGCTAATATCACCAAGAGGAGTGAGCACGGCTTGGTGAAAATCGAAATCATGTCTCGCAAATTTCGGAGGCTTCTTTGAAAAGGAAACCAGCAGTGGATCCTAAGCATATATCATGCATAAAGGCAAGCCTTTGGGTACAATACATTTGGATTTCCAAAATAGTTTATACATGATGTCACATGTCAGGCCACTTAACATGAGTACATAACGTGCAAGCAGTGCATCAGCATAGACACAGGATTGGCTTTCTTTTACCAGAAGAAAGAGAATCTACATGGTGTGGTCGAAAAGCATTTTCACGGGGGGACACTGTTACGAATGTAATGCCACAGGGATAACTGTTAACTATGTTATTGGTGACTTGAATGATACAGACTCAAAACAATGGGAGATAAAAGGATGAGGATAACAAAAAAAATGCAGAAAAATATATTAATATTTAGTGAGTGTGTAAAATTCTTAGCAGATGGTAAATAATGTAGGAAATTGTGCAGGTGTATTCGTAGGAAGTAGAAAGCACGTGAATATCGTCTAAACTAAAACCAATGCAGGATACTGCAGCAATGAGGCATGTTTGATCGTTGGTATGGACGAATTTTCTTATGACGTGATTTTGAGTCGGTTGACCAGTACTAATTGGAGTTTAGAAGAATAAGAGGAGACATTTTTCAAACGGTTATGACTATTTGAGACATTTACAGTGGTAATGTAGAGAAATAGATAAAAACAAGGACTGCTGATGCTGGAAACCAGAGTGTAGATTAGAGTGGTGCTGGAAAAGCACAGCAGATCAGGCAGCATCCGAAGAGCAGGAAAATCAACCTTTTGGGCAAAAGCCCTTCATCAGGAATAGATGCAGGGTGCCTGCAGAGTGGAGAGATAAATGAGACGGGGTGGGGAGAAAGTAGCATACAGTGCAATAGGTGAATGGGGTGGGGATGGAGATGATATGTCAGAGAGTAGGGTGGGAGAAGGTAGCAAAAAGTACAATGGGTGGATGGAGGTGGGGATGAAGGTGATAAGAAAAAGAGGAAGGTGGAGTGGATAGGTGGAAAAGAAGATAGGCAGGTACGACAGGTCATGAGGCCGGTGCTGAGCTGGAAGATTGGAGCTGGGGTAAGGTGGGGGAAGGGAAGGTGAGGACACTGGTGAAATCCACATTGATGCCATGGGATTGAAGTGTTCAGAGGTGGAAGATGATGTAGAGAAATAGCCTGTCAATGTCCTGGTCATATGGTCTGAAGACGATATCTCCAAATAATTGTATTTTGTGCTGAATAAACATTGTAAAGTATTGAATTGTTAATCTAACAATTCCTCATGGACAACACTCATGTTGGTGATTGAAACCATTTAGCTTTCCTTTTTCATTGTTCAAATGTAACTGCGCACAAGCTGTGCGGTCTGAATATTTCACTTGGGAGTCATGCCAGTTCTCTTGGAAAGAAAACAACCCATTCACTCAAAGTCCTAACATGAGCCTGCCGTCAGGAGCATTAATCTGCTGGTTTTGATGACCATAATTAATTTAACAGTTCAAAGCAATTCATTGTCTCTGTGGAGTTATGTAACAGGAATATAAATGGAACAATTTTTCAGTGTAATAGTGACGCATTGGTAGAAACTGATCAAAATGCACGCAGCCCCAGAAGGCCTGGTGTTTGCCATTTTCTATCTCTGTCTTGCTGCTGTTGGAGTTCCAGGTACATTTTTTTCAGTCGTCAATACGGAAATCATGTATTTGTTGATTCACTCCTTTTAATTACCAAAAAGGTGTCTCCAGGCCGAGACAATTTCTTTTTATGAACGTTTTACTTAATCTCTATTGACAGGGCATCCTCTCCCTCATTGCTGTAATTTTTCCTCTATAGTATTATATAATATTACTTCCCCTTATTTTAAAGGTCTTAATTAGCGAATTTAATGAGAAATTTATTCTCGTTACTGACAAGATTTGGCATTTTTATCCCGACTTAAAATGTACTGATTCTCTCATTAAGCGATATTGTGACTTTACATTACCTGTAAAGATCGCCCCTCTTTAACATAGTATTTTCACTTCGATGGGATGACTTTTAAAGTTTTCAGTGTTTAATTTCTGATACTCTGTCATCTCACTGTGCAAGCCCAATGTCATTTTGTGCATAGCATTGTCACCCCACGTACATTACGATGTCGATATCACATTGAACATTTTGCTTTAGTTATCATTTGCAAAGCCCACATTTGTTTATTCTCTTCCTTATTTTTAGATAGTGGACCACAATGGGTTGAGGGATTGGGGAGATACTGGCATAACAGCAGAATAAAATGTTGGCGTTTTCAAATGAATTACCAGAACTCATTGTATGTTATGTTCATATTGCTGCCTTCTCCTAAAGTTGGGGGAAATATGCTGGATTAATCGAATATGCATTCAGGATATTTTGCCTAAGCACAGTTTGTTCGTTGTCGTTTTTGTTTTAACAAATGTGATCAGTTCTACTGTTCTGGTGTTTTCAGCATGACAGCATTTCACTGACTGCATTATGTCGGCATTTGGGCGGCACGGTGGCACAGTGGTTAGCACTGCTGCCTCACAGCGCCTGTAGACCCGGGTTCAATTCCCGACTCAGGCGACTGACTGTGTGGAGTTTGCACGTTCTCCCCGTGTCTGCGTGGGTTTCCTCCGGGTGCTCCGGTTTCCTCCCACAGTCCAAAGATGTGCGGGTCAGGTGAATTGGCCAAGCTAAATTGTCCGTAGTGTTAGGTAAGGGGTAAATGTAGGGGTATGGGTGGGTTGCGCTTCGGCGGGTCGGTGTGGACTTGTTGGGCCGAAGGGCCTGTTTCCACACTGTAAGTCTAATCTAATCTAAAAAAAAACATTTTTG
This sequence comes from Hemiscyllium ocellatum, assembly GCF_020745735.1. Classification (NCBI taxonomy): domain Eukaryota; kingdom Metazoa; phylum Chordata; class Chondrichthyes; order Orectolobiformes; family Hemiscylliidae; genus Hemiscyllium; species Hemiscyllium ocellatum. The sequence continues at coordinate 16,226,515 of NC_083421.1, forward strand.
CACTGTCGAGCCTTGAAATGCTCCAGCTTCTAAAGTGTCTGTACCTTCTCACTCTTTTCATAAAATTAGCAGAGAATTTGAAGTTTTTCGTTCTCTTCACCTGTCTTTAAGCTAGAACCATTCAATAGTAACAGGGAGACTAAACAAATAGTAGAACAACAGCCCCCTAAAGCAGTGAAGGAACTTGGAATGAAGAAGATTGTATATCAGAAGGACTCAGAAAACATACAGATAAAGATAACAGATTTAGGGGCTCATCCGATATCTGCCCACCTCAAGTCCGGGATGTGGACAGATTTGGACCGATTGGATTCGGGATTTGCACAGATTAGGTCTGGGATTTGTACAGATTGGGTCCCGGATCTGGACAGCTTTGAAGGGATTTATGGTACAAAAGGTCCCAGCAGATTTAAACAGATTTGAGGATTCATGTCCTGGATCTTTAAATAAAACTTAAGAAAATCTATTAGAATTCGGTTGCTTGTGTTGGTTAAATCAGCTTGGAGAAATGATTCAAAACATTGTTAAAGACGTTCTGAGGTTCAAATATGCTTTCCAAATGTTACAAGAAAGTTTAGAAAGACAGAAATAGGAGAGAAAACTGACACCTGAAGAGATGAGCTCTCGCAGGATTCTCCAACCCTCAGAGTGAGCACCATCTAAATAGAGATACAGCAGCACCCTTCGCTAATATTCCAACAAGCAGAATTCACTGACAGAACATTCTTGATGCAAGAATTCGACTGAGAGGCTTTCCTTAAAGAGGATCAATGGAGAAGACAAAGAAATATCCGGAAGACATAACCTATCTGTAATTTTGGAGAAGCTAAATTCTATTTATTTATATAAATGGGGCTTGTGTTTATGGGAACAGCAAGCCAGTAGAATTTGGTTCAGTTAGACAAGAACCATTATTTCGGGGATTTGTTTCTTTTGTGGGTAGTTATGGTAATTTGTTAACTTTAATGGTTAAACAAATAAGTTCTTGTAGCTTTTAAAGTGAATATCAGGATTTATTTCAAGTAACAACAACTTTTGTAACGGATTGTTCGGTCAGAGGGAGGGTATACCACTTGTCAAACTTATTTTAACACGTCACAAAGCTTGGCAAGCCTCTCCAGATGTTTTACTTTTAGTTATCAGAGGGGTGTCGACCTCTGCTTTTATTATTTTTTTTGTTATGCAGTGATTGGTGCTAAAACAGAACACAGATCAGAACAGCTCAGCAACAGGCCCTTGAGTCCACGTATCCACATGGCTATGGTGTCATTCTAAACTAATCCCATCAGCCTAGCCCATGGTCCCTATTCCTCTATTCCTTGCCTGTTCATGTGCCTGCCTCTTAACAATGCCGCATCTCTTTCTAATAACTTCCCCTGACAGCGAGTTCTCAACACCTACAAACATTTGCATTAAAGGAAACTCAGCACATCTCCTTGAAACTTTTCCTTTTTCACCTTATACCTAAACCCCTACTACTTAACATTTCCACCTGGGATACAGACTTTGACACCGCAGCCTATGCATGCCTCCTACACTTTTATGTAAGTTTATTATGTCTGCCCAATGCACAAAGCAAAACAATCCACGGTTTTTCCAACTTCTCCTTACAGCTAATGCTCTCTCACCCTGGAAATACCCTGGCAAACATTATTTCTATTCTCTCCAGAGCCTCCACATCCTTCCTACCATGTGGCAACCAGAACTACACACAAAATTCCAAATGAGGCCGAATTAGCGTTTAATGCTTTGTAACCATAACATGACTTGTTCACTTTAATACTCAGTGCCCCAAACAATGAATGCAAGTATGCTATACGTGTTCTTAACAACTTGTGTTGCTAATTTGAGGGCGATATGGATTTGCACCCCAAGATCTGTCTTGAACTGCACTTGAATTGTATTCCTCTATTATTTTCCTCAATGCAGAACACCTATGATTTTTTGTTCATTATTGTGTTTGTTACATGACTATGTAGGATTCAAAATGGTGCACCGTCATAATGTCATACAGTCATACAGCATGAAATCAGGCAATTCAGTCAACTCGTTCATGTGGACCAGATTTCCTATGCTAAATCAGTCCAATTTTACTGCATTTACCCCACATCCATCTAAACCTCTCCAAAAGTCTTTCAAATGTTTTAACTGCACCTACATCTACAATTTCCTCTGACACATTATTCCATATATACACCACTCCCTGTATGAAAACCTGTCCCTCACGTCAATTTTTAATCTTACTCCTCTCATCTGAAACCTGTGCCTTCTAAATTTGAACTCCTCTACCGTAGGTTGTTATTCATATTCATGCCTTTCATGAATTTATTGACCAATGTATGTTCATCCCTCAACCTCCTGTACTACAAGGAAAGAAAGTTGAAGACTGTCCAGCTCTACCTCTAAGTCCCACTCTCCAGTTCTTGTACATTTTCTCTGTACCTACTCCAATTCAATAATCGACTCGCTGTGGCAGCGTGTCCAGAACTGTACACAATACTCCAAAAGTAGCCTTACCAATGTCCTGTACAGCTGCAACATGTCGTCCCAACTCATGCAATGCTCAGAACAAGTATCCTGAATGCCGTCTTCACCAAACTGCATATAATGGAAGGTACAGAGTGCCGCATTGGGCAAAAATAATTTGATGATGTGCAGAACGGACAAGTTCATTTCCAGTAAGCAATATTTTAATTTTTTTCTGATATACTGAAACCTCGTTAGTGTTTTCTATTAACTTGATCATGTTAGGCTGATAAAGGATTAATCTTTGTGATGAACTTGGAGAAATGGGGCTTGAATATCTGTGCCCTTTACCACGTGTAGCTATTTACTGACACTGTGAATGTGTATATGTTTTCACGTAGTAAATGTAGTTGTTTTGCCTTATTGAGATAGTTACTGAAGTGATATATTTTAATCTCGTGCATATGTTGCCTCTTAGGCTGGAATGTTCAAACAAGGAACCTACTTTACTGATGTTATTTTGATCAGAACTTCAACTTTCCAACTCAGTGAATGTACTGAACAGAAAGTGAAGGCCCGGGACAAGGATGTAGTCCCAAAACATTGACTCCAGTGGATAGGAACCAAGGAGTCACTGAACCCCTCAAACCTGTTTCACACTCAAAGACAAAAGTCAAAGTGCATGGAAACGAATCAAAGCCAGAGCTGTCTGGAACAACTGTGGTTAATTCAAATAAGGACCAGACACGTGGCTCAGATCTCTGTCATTTGCTGTGCAGAGTAATTCATTTTCACCAAATTAATATTTTTTCTCATGGATCTTTGGTCCCATTTGTATCATTTTGAATTTCATTGAATTGTAGACATTATTTTAAGTTTCTTTTCAACAATATTTGTGTTCCTGGTATTGTTCAATAATGCAGAATAATCTTGCCTTTGTTCTTCCATGGACATTAGGTGAGAGCAGAATGGATTGCAACCCCTTTTAGTGAATCACAAAGTATTATTTGGAAATTCTGATATATAATTTAGATGTTAATTTCTTAAAAGTGCAGTGTACCACTGTTGTGACATTTGTAATAGGTAAAACAGAAATAATATTTTCCAGAATGCTCACTTTAAAAATATCTTCACAATGGTTTCCCAGTTTGTAAACATTTCAATATTGTCTGCAATATTTCCTGCATACTGCTCTTATTCACTAATTTTGTTTCTCTGTCACAGCTAATTTCGCAGTGATTGTGATCCTGCCTAGAGGAACATATGGTTTGTCAAAAGGCATCATGTGTTACCTGGTTTCTATGGCGGTAACAGATCTCCTTGTTAATATCACGTCTGTAATACTAAATAGGATTATTGGTATTTACTTCCCTTTCAGTATCCTCTCCATCACTCCTGTCTGCAGCTTTAACCTTGCACTGATTTATGGTGTGAGAGATTCTTCTGTTTGGGTAACCGTCGTTTTCACTTTTGATAGATTTGTTGCCATCTGCTGCCAGAAACTGAAAATCAAATATTGCACTGAAAAGACAGCAGCTGTTGTCAAATGTACTGTTTGTGCTCTGGGCTGTCTTCGAAATTACCCATGGTACTTTCTTTACAAGTCATCATTTGTGATTGACAATGTACTCTGGTTTTGTAGTGCAAAGTTAGTATTTTATGAATAATTTCTGTGGGCTGCATCTGATTGGATTCTCGCAATTTTAACCCCTTGGCTTCCTTATTTTTCAAAATTCTTATTTTGCTCCTCAATGCTTTGACCATCAGACACATTCTAGTGGCCAGTAGAGCCCGCAGGAGACTCCAGGCACGTAGTAATGGAGAGAATCAGAATGACGCAGAGATGGACAGACGGAAAAAATCAATTGTTTTACTCTTTGCCATCTCTGGCAGTTTCATCTTGTTATATTTGCTGTATTTCCTTAAAATCTTGTATGTCAGAATCGCAAATGTTCCAAACCACTCTGGTTCAAATTCTAATCAATCGACATTTAATTTGGAGGAAAGTTTTTGAGTTCCTGCGTCAATCCATTTGTTTATGCAGGTACACAGAGTAAATTCAGAGAAGAGTTAAAAAATGGTTTGAAATATCCTTTAGCTAAATTTGCTAAATTATTCAAACAATGAAATATTAAAACACTAATTGATTTGTACAATAAGATGTACCCTTCTCCCTTACTCGTTTGACACAAACGGCCGTATCTCTGACAAGCACTACCTGTCCCTTTGAAATCCATAACACTGGGTGAATTATAAAGTTATAACAGTATGTGTCAGCCTACAATTCAGCCTCCATTTTCTCAATCTGTTCAGAGGTAGCTTCCCCGTACTGATTCAGATTTGGTGCACTGCAACAAGATTATGACCAAAGCAAGAACAGCTCCTTCCATACTGTTGCCAGACGTGCGAGTGGGCATCTCATAGATTAGATTTGAGTGTTCTCTGCACCATTTTCTACAGAATGTAACATTATATTCTGTACCAGTTCTGACACCGGTACTTATGTAAGGTATGTTTTATATGTTTAGCATACATGTGAACTCATTTCACTTTATTTCTGTATATGTGATAATAACAAATCAAATCAAGTCAAATCAAAATCAAAATATGAGATACTGACAGCCCAACATCTGACGTGCTATTAAAAGTCAATAATAACTTTTTTTATTATTGTTATTGTGTGAATCCTATATTAGATCGAATATTCGTTATACTTTTTAGTGACAACTGTAACATTAAAGCCAATCAGAATGCCATTACACTAATTCAACTCCGTTTACTAAAAGAGAATGCAGCACGCGTTACAGGTATTATAATGAAATAACAATTAAAGCGGTCAGAGGAGGACCTTTTTTGTGGAGAACTTATATTTTTTAGCTCATTCATTAGGATGATGTTTCAAATATTATTACAAGTCATAAAATATAAGAGTTTAGGTGATAGCCTAGCAGTGCAGTGATAGGCATATGTAACTAATAATAACTAACAGTAGGGACTAAAACATACTTTTCATTGGTTAAAAAGTTGTAATCAATGGTATGCTTCAGGACGAGTGCTTTGGCGTAATACTATTTTATATTTCTATGTGGGTATCTCAGACTCTACCAGAATTTATTCAAGTTGGCACTGAGTCACCTAGAAGTAAAGTGGCAGCCCATGGGTCATAGATATGCCTATATTTCAGTTGGAAATCCAGGGTTTTCCCACAGAAATAACAGAGTGGGCACTAAGGCATTAAAGGCCTTCTCTACTCCTGCTTCCTATGTTTTTGATGGAACTTTAACACATGTCCAAGGACAGAATGAGTTTCAAAAGATTCCTAGGCGATATTACGAGGAGTTTGAAATATTAAATTAAATAGGTTCTCCTGAAATTGCACAAGGCTTTATTACAGTCTCAGCTGGATATTCTGTCCAATTCTGAGTGTCACACGTTTACAAGACATTTACAGCGTGCAAGGATTCTTTATTAACAAATAACTTTCAAGATGAGAGGCCAAATCTGAGAAGTGTAAATAGATCAGAGTGAATTCAATGCAATTTGTTCAGCCTTGCCTTTTGAAGCAATGTGTTTGAGAGCCACGCCACCGCGCCCCCCCCCCCCCGCCCCGATTACCCCAACCACCCCCACCCCCACCACCACTCCTGGAAGACATTTGTGAAGCATCATCCTCCAGGTATTTGCTTACTTGTCTAACAACCTTCAGGACTAAATGTGTAATAGCATCATAGGGCTTAGATTTGATCTGATGTTTGTGGGATCACTTCTCTCCATTTATTGGGTAAAAACAAGGACTGCAGATGCTGAAAACCAGAGTGTAGATTAGAGTAGTGCTGGATAAGCACAGCAGGTCAGGCAGCATCCGAGGAGCAGGAAAATCGACGTTTCGGGCAAAAGCCCTTCATCAGGAATAGAGGCAGGGTCCTGCAGAGTGGAGAGATAAATGAGAGGGGATGGGTTTTGTGGAGAAAGTAGCATAGAGTACAATAGGTGAATGGGGGTGAGGATGGAGGTGATAGGTTAGAGAGGAAGGTGGAGTGGATAAGTGGAAAGGAAGATAGGCAGGTGGGACAGGTCATGAGGGCAGTGCTAAGCTGGAATGTTGGAGCTGGGGTGAGGTGGGGGAAGGAGAAATGAAATAAATTGGTGAAATCCACATTGATGCCATGGGGTTGAAGGGTTCCGAGGTGAAAGGTGAGGCGTTCTTCCTCCAGGCATCGGGTGGTGAGGGAACGGCGGTGGAGGAGGCCCAGGACCTGCATGTCTTCGGTAAAGGGGGAGATTAAATGTTGGGCCACAGGGCGGTGGATCAGATTAGTGAGGGTGTCCCGGATATGTTCCCTAAAGCGTTCTGCTTGGAGACGTCAAGTCTCCCCAATGTAGAGGAGACCGCATCGGGAGCAACGGATACAATAAATGATATTGAAAACCAAGCCTCCAAATGGATGTCCTTGGGATATTGTGGTGACAGAAGTGAGGTTAAAAAGATCGGGAGGAAGGGCAGCTTCCTGAAATGGACAAACCGACTTGGAGCTGCTTCAAAAAATCAAGTTATAACCTAACAGGAGCGGGCATCTATAATTGGAAGGTACATGTGTCTTGTCTGTTGTGACTGGATATTGAATTAGTGTACAACCATAATTACAGCTTAATCGAAACTCTCGGACGATATTTATTGTTTAGGATTTTTTTTGCCTCATAGACTGAAGGATTTTATTTATTTATCAGACATGAACAGATGTTTTTATCTCCTACAATTACGGTAGAGAGTGAACATAAACACCTCTGCTACAGCTGCTCTAACACCTTACGGGTCTGATCTCTAGATGAATCTCACGTAACCAATTATCTCATTAATTTTTCATGATTATTGTCTCCTGTCATGTTGATTCCCAGTTTCTTCTTGTATCTTCTGGTTGATTTGTGCTTATACTTGGCAGTTCAGAACTCATGTACTCTTCTCAAGCTGATGCTCGGTGGTTATATTATTTGTAAAATACATTTTCTTTGTGCCTGCTCTTCCAAGCAGTTAATTAAATCTAGAATGAAAATTGAATTGTTCAGGATGTATTAGTTTGTTCTTGAGGTCTACTCCTTTCTGTTGCCATGTTACATATTTCTTCCCATTCCTTTGCAGATAATTTTTACTAGTTCAGACGGGAGTGTCCTTGTTAGCGGGAGCGTTCTGTGAACGAGTTGAAATCCTGCATATGCAATATTGTAAATGTTTAAAATTGCCACTTTATGCCGAACTTCAGATTTAAAACAATTACACAACAATAATCACATCTGCAACGCCACTTATTCTCTGGTCTGTTGCATTTCATTGCCGCTTAGTTTTAGATTATACTGGCTCTACCCCATTAGCGGTTGATTCCGAACAAAATATTGCTGAATAAACTTTGCTTTAAACATTTTCAAGCAAGCACCCCTAGTGCCAATGCAGTACCTGTGGAATAACAATAAAAGATCATTTACAGAATTGCATAAAACTATAAGACGTTGGAACAGATGTGAGTCATTTGGCATATCAATTCTACTCTGCAAATTAATGAGACCATGCATAATCTAATATTCATGAAGTCTCTATTCTTGCCTTCTCCACATGACTGTTCATTCCCTTAACGAATAAAAATCTCCCCACTTCAGTGTTGAATACAACTTTAGGAACCAACTTCTACAGTTGTCCTGATAAGAAATTTCACCAATTCACAATTCTTTCAAACAAGAAATTACTTTTCATCTCTGTCAAAAATGGGCGGGGCCTTTTTCTATGATTCTACTGTCTAATATGAAAAAGTATCTCAAAGGGGGATGCGAGCTTTCTGCACCTAACCTGTTAAACTCCATAAGAATGAAAAGAAATAGAAACCAGGAACAGTATCTCCAATTAAGTAGAGAGGCTACGAATGAAATCAGAAAGGCTGAGAGGAATTATGAGGAAACAATGGCAGGCTACAAGAGAACATAAAATAAAATATTCTTCAAGGATATGAACAGGAAAATATTAGTGAAGGATAGAGTGCAATCTTTCAGGAGCAAACAGAGCAAATCTCTCATTGAATCAAACAATATGGCAGAATAACCAAATGAATAGTTTGTTTTTGTCTTTATAGAATTAGAATATGGTTTCAAAGGCCTCATTGAAAATCTGGGTGTTGAGCAACTGAACAGAATAGTGATGGAAAACAAGATGTATTAAAAAATAGGTTTGCAGCACTCCATGTGCAGAGGTCGTCAGGACTGGATTGGCTGCTAGATTGCTGAGATAGTTAAGAGTGCAAATTGCGGAGCCATTGACAAAAATTATCCAGGCCTCTACGACCATAGGATTTGTCTCTGCGGCTGGGGGATATCAAATGTGACATCTATTTTTCTAGAAAAACACAAAGAATAATCCAAGAAATTACAAAGCTGTTATGTTGACACCTATAGTGGAAAATTTGATGGAGGTCATAATGTGGGATAAGGTACACTGAGAAAAAAAAGTATTAGACAGTCAACATGGTTTTGTCTAGGGCATATCATGTTTGATAAATTTGATTCAGTTCTTTGACGATGTGGCACAGGGAATGAATGTGAGTAGAGCTATGGACGTTGTATACTTCAGCATTCAGAAAGGAAATAATGTGGTGTCATGCGGTAGGTTAATTAGCAGCTTAGAAATATTTGGTATTGATGGGTCTTTGACAGCATGAAATAGACATTGGCTAAAATATAGGACACAGACAGTAGATATAGATAGGCATTTGTCAGATTGGAGACCAGTTGAAAGTGATCATCCCACAGACTGAAGTGCATCAGGTATAAATATGATATAGTCCCAAATCTTCCTATACTACAAGTGGACTTCTCAATCCATCATATCTTTTGAGATGTATAAATCAGTTAACCGCTCCCATATATGCTATTTGCTACCCGATCTTTACAGCAATCGTTGTTCCTGCTAAAGTTGAATAGGTAGCTGTGCATGATATTAGTCTTTCTTATAGTATTGATGTTCTACGTAAAGAATTGTAGCAATGTACTTCTGATGAAAGTCTGTCAGGGCACACGTACTTCTCTGATATGATGCTTTAGTAAGGGGTTTGCTTTACAAGTCGATCGTTCAAATACTAACTCCCTAATTATTTTATATCAGTGAGGGAAACAATGCGTAATGGTTTTATTCCACTATCGCAGTTCAATGCAAGGCTTCACAGCTCTATTAATTGCAACGCCTTTCTGTGTTGCATCACTATTCCACGTAAAGTGTTACTGTACCATATTTATTGAACCAGCATCTTTGTGATGCATTTACCTTCTAGCTGATGGATCACATTTGATCATCTATGTCAAAAGTCTTCACTTTTATACTGTTTAATTATGATGTCTCAGAAACATACTGAACACTTCAGTCTTTGTTAATAGGTGTCACATTTCCACAAAATGTTCTATACGGGTACGGCAGCAAGTTATCTATTGAGTCACTTTCTTGTTTAGACATGTTCATAAATAGTGATCCTGATCTCGCTTTTTTCTAGTTAATTTAGCGCGATTGTGATCCAAGCTCGAGAAAGATGTCCCTCCAGGTGTAATACTCTGTACCTGGTTGTGGTAGACCTGCTCGTGATCAACACTGCAGTAATACAGAATTGGATTTGGGGAATCTATTTTCCAATTAGTTTTCTGACAACAACTCCAGGCTGCAGTGTTAGCGCTGTCCTAACTTCTGCAGTTGGAGACAGTTCAGTCTGGTTAATGGTTGCTTTTATCTTTGATTAACACGTAGCCGTCTGTTGGCAGCAACTGAAAATGAGAAACTGTACCAGGAAAACAACTGCTGTGGTTAAAGCAACTGTCAGCTGTCTGAGCTGCATTAAAAACGGCCCTTGGTAATTTATGTATGAACCATTATACCTAATAGTGAATGTTCCGTGATTTTACAGCATTCAGTTATTATTTTCCACATCAGCTGGTTGGGCAGCGTTTGACTAGTTGGACCGTATTCTGACTCCTTGTGTCCCTTTTGGTTGATTCTTCTGCTTCATCAGATGATGCTGGGTCCATTTGGTACACTCTGATCTCCACTCAAGAAACCCACAAACAAGGCTGTGTCATTTTGCATTTTGAATCCTCTTCTTATCAGCAGTTCCATATTTTAAGCTGATAAATGTTCCAAACAAAGTTGGAACATTCACACGGTTCAATGAAATAAATTTAATTCCTTTTTGATTATTAGATCGAAATGTGTGAGTTTCCAGCCAATTGAATAAAGAAATGTCAGCCAAACCTCCTTTTCCCGCCATTTAGCTCAATGCAGTCTGCTGTTTCAGAATCATCTTCGAGCCGGACAAGATCACCTTTTCTTGCTTCTTCCCAGATATTTCTTCACATGCTAAATATTTCCAGGACATGTCCATTGATCACCGAGTCATTTCTCAGGAAAGCTTGTCGCTCAGTCACAGAAACTGGTATTGTTCATTAAACTCGGAATCGCTCAGCCTTGCCATTTGACAATACGAAGGCAAAACGGCTGCAGGTGAGGTTTGAACTCATAGCTTCGACAGTGCACACGCTTCCATACTAACATATAAGTACCGCTTGCTGACCAATTGCACTACTGGAGCGCCAGTGCACTGGTGGCATCTAAACATCTGGTTGTACCTGAGCGGTTGGCAAATTGGCTGTCAAGTGAGATTATCCCACTTCACCTGGTTTCTAACTTATTTCACTAAATTGCTTAACTACACAGTGCTAAACTGATTTGATATTGGGAAATGCATTTTCAATATTTTCCTCTAAGGTCCTCTGAGCCATTGATGTCATTAGCTTGCAGAATCCTCTCAATCCTATTTTTAGACAGACGTAATGACTGACCTCCACCTTAACTGGGGAACCGAGCTCCAGAGGTTAGCATTGCCCTGACCTATGGAATCAGAGTCAGAAAAATGTACAGCACGGAATCAGGCCCTTTGTTCCAATTTGTCCATACCGACCAAATACCGACCTAATCTGGTCCATTTGCCAGCACTTGGCCCATATCCCTCTCAACACTTCCCAATCATATGTGAATGGGTTCAGGAAAGATTTGCAAGAATGTTGACAGCTTTATGGGATTTGAGGTGTTGGCCGAGGCTGAATAGTCTGGGCTGTTTGCCCTTGAGCATCATAGGCTGCATGGTGACCTTATAGGAGTGATTTTATGAGCTTTATAAAATCATGATAATGTAAATAGACACGGCCTCTTTCCTGGGATGAGAGCGTTCAGAACTAGAGGGCATAGTTTTACGGTTAAAGGGGAAAATTTAAAAGACACCTATTGGGCAACCTTTTCACTCAAGAGGGTGGTGTGCATATGGAAAGAGCTGCCAGAGGAAGTACTGGAGGCTGAAACAATTCCATCATTGAAAAAGCAAAATAAGCCCTGCTGTGATTTGCCTTTCCAAAATGCAGCACTCACATTTATCTAAATTAAACTTGGTCTTCCACTCCTAAGACCTTTGGCCCATCCGTTCAAGATCCATTGCAATCTGAGTTAACCTTCCTTGCTGCCCAGTACACCTCCAATTGTGGTGTCATTCACAAATTTACTGACCATACTTTCTATTTTCACATCGAAATCATTTATATAAATGATGAAAACCAATGCATCTATCACTGAACCAAGTAGTACACCAATGCGCACAACCTCCAGTTTGGAAGGTAACCCTCCACCAGCACTCTCCGTCTCCTGTCTTAGAGCCAGTTGCATAGTGTTCTGGTCAGCGCATTATAAGAAGGATGTGGAAACTTTGGAAAGGGTTCAGAAGAAATTTACTAGGATGCTGCCTGGTATGGAGGGAATGTCTTACGAGGAATGGCTGAAGGATTTGAGGCTGTTTTCATTAGAGAGAAGAAGGTTGAGAGGTCATTATTTGAGACATATAAGCTAATCAGAGAGTGAGATAAGTTAGATTATGAGAGCTTTTTTTCCTCAGATGGCGATGGCTAGCATGAGGGGACATTGCTTTAAATTGAGGGGTGATAGATAAAGAACAGATATCAGAGGTAGTTACTTTAATCAAAGAGGAGTGGGGGCATGGAACACCCTGCCTGCAACAGTCATAGACCCACCAACTTTAAGAGCATTTAAATGATCATTGGGTAGTCATACGGATGAGAATGGATTAGTGTAGGTTAACTGGGTTTCAGATTGGTACCACAGGATGGCGCAACATCAAGGGCCAAAGGACCTGTACTGCGCTGGTATGGAGGGACGGTCTTATGAGGAATGGCTGAAGCATTTGAGGTTGTTTTCATTAGAGAGAAGAAGGTTGAGAGGCCACATATTTGAGACATAAAGAAAATCAGAGAGTTAGATAGGTTGGACTGTGAGAGCCAATTTCCTCGGATGGCACTGGTAGCATAAGAGGACACAGCTTTAAAATGAGGGGTGATAGATATAGAACAGATACCACAGCCACCACTCTCTGGGTGAAGAAGTTTCTCCTCATCTCTGTCCTAAATGGTCTACCACATATTTTTAAGCTGTGTCCTCTGGTTCGGCAATCACCCATCAGTGGAAACATGCTTCCTACCTCCAGAGTGTTATGAAAGCCAGCATGCTATTAGCCTTCTTCACTACCTGCTGAACCTGCATGCTTACCTTCATTGACTGGTGTACAAGAACACCCAGCTCTCTTTGTACTGCCCCTTTACCTAAATTGATTCCATTTAGGTAGTAATCTGCCTTCCTGTTCTTGCCACTAAAGTGGATAACCATACAGTTATCCACATTAAACTGCATCTTCCATGCATCTGACCACCCACCTAACCTGTCCAGGTCACCCTGTAATCTCCTAACATCCTCATCACATTTCACCCTGCCACCCAGCTTAGTATCATCAGCAAATTTGCTAATGTTATTACTAATACCATCTTCTATACCATGAATATATATTGTAAAAAGCTGCGGTGCCAGCACTGATCCCTGCGGTACCCCACTGGTCACTGCCTGCCATTCTGAAATGGAGCCGTTTATCACTACTCTTTGTTTCCTGTCAGTCAACCAACTTTCAATCCAAGTTAGTACTTTGCTCCCAAAACTATGCGCTCAAATGTTGCTCACTAACCTCCTATGTGGGACTTTATCAAAAGCATTCTGAAAGTCCACGTACACTAAATCTACTGGATCTCCCTCATCCATCTTCAGAGTCACATCCTCAAAAAATTCAAGAAGATTAGTCAAGCATGATTTCCCTTCATAAATCCATGCTGACTCTGACCTATCCTGTTACTACTATCCAGATGTGTCGTAATTTCATCCTTTATAATAGACTCCAGTATCTTTCCCACCAGTGAAGTCAAACTAACTGGTCTATAATTTCCTGCTTTCTCTCCCCCACCTTTCTTAAAAAGTGGTACAACATTAGCCACCCTGTAATCCACAGGAACTGATCCCAAGCCTATCGAACTCTGGAAAATAATCACCAACGCATCCACGATTTCCCGAGCCACCTCCTTCAGTACCCTGGGATGAAGACCATCAGGCCCCGGGGACTGATCAACCTTCAGACCTAACAGTCTCTCCAACATCAATTCCTGGCAAATATAAATTCCCTTAATTCAGATCCTTCAGCCACAGTTACCTCAGGGAGATTGCTTGTGTCTTCCCCAGTAAACACAGATCTGAAGTACCAATTCAATTCTTCTGCCATTTCTTTGTTCCCCGTAATATATTCCCCTGTTTCTGTCTTCAAGGGCCCAATTTTAGTCTTAATCATTTTTTTGCCTTTCACATACCTAAAAAAGCTTTTACGATCCTCCTTTATATTTTTGGCCAGTTTACCTTTGTACAACATTTTCTCTCTGCGCATTTCCTTTTTAGTAATCCTCTGTTGTTCTTTAAAGGCTTCCCAGTCCTCCGTTTTCCCACTTATCTTTGCTATGTTATACTTTTTCTCTTCTAACTTTATATGTTTCTTAACTTCCCTTGTCAGCCACGACCACCCATGCCTCCTCCTAGGATCTTTCTTCCTTTTTAGAATGAACTGATCCTGCATCTTTTGCATTATACACAGAAATATCTGCCATTGTTCCTCCACTGTCATCCGTGCTAAGGTATTGCACCATTGTACATTGGCCAGCTCCTTTATTCAACAGAAATGTTGTCACTTCCGATTGTATCCTCTCCCTTTCAAATTGCAGATTGAAGCTTATTGTGGTCATTGGGTAGTCATATGGATGAGAATGGATTAGTGTAGGTTAGATGGGCTTCAGATTGGTTCCACAGGATAGCGCAACATCGAGGGCCAAAGGCCCTGTACTGCGTTGTTATGTTCTATGGTTGTGTTTCAATTCCAACATCAGCACATCATGTGGAAAGGGATGAATAAACAAACAGAATGATATCAGCAAATCGAACAGAGACAAAGTAAATTATTGATGAAAATACATTTACAATCGGACAGCACAGGATATTTGCTCTTTATAATAGCTTTTTTTTACAGTTGTGCAGACGTGTGGATCAAAGAATTCCATGAGGAAGCACAGACAGGAACCTGTCATTGTGTTTCCCATTCCGGCCTGCAGTGAATGATGATCCTTTCCACCAGATTATTTATTTTTGCATCCCTTTCACTCAATGAAAATTGGTTACTTGGAATGAACGTATGTTTTGTTCATATCAGATTCCTCTTTCAGTTTTGCTTTTGTTTGGTTTTCTACTTACTGTTGCTTATTGCTAGCAGTACCTTGAACTACTTTCCGCCTGTTGTCTCTTTCATTTTGTTCGAATTATTCCTTACCTATTAGAAAATGTTATTACGGTGCGATCCTTCTTCTGTTTTGGTTTCATTCCTCAAGTGGACTCCTTGTTCCATTATCTGCTGCATCTAATGTTGGCTCTCAGTTACTTGGATTTATTCATCAATTGAATTATTTTTGTAACTGGATATTTCACAGTGTATTTTAACTGGTTTCTGAAATTTTTCTGTGTCAGCACATAAATAAGTGCATTTGTGCAGCAACTAAGATTCCGCAGCATATATGTGACTTGTACAAATAGAGGAAAAGCAACAGAATTCAAGGAAGAACCAGCACCAAAGAATTTTAGGACATACAGCAACCAGAGAAGTATGAAACTGGCAGATATGGCAAGGAGTAAAATCGCAGAATTTTGTCTGCTCTCTACCTCTGAGTCGCTATCTGTTTTTCTCTGACCACTCATTCCCTTACGCATCATATTGACCTCAAAAATGTGTCTGACAGTCAGAATGTTCAGAAAGAGAATAAAAATGAATGGGAAACAAGGTGTTAAAAAATTTTCAAAATATTTAAAGCTTGTCCACTGACGCATTCTAAAATAACTGGCCTTGGTATTACAGTACCATGGAGCATTGTTGCTGATCTTCCCAGGCTTATATCGAAAGTAGTTGGGAATATTTTTTAAAGAGAAAAACATGCAAATTGTTGCGAGAACCCTCATTGCAGTTTCCTCTGTACAATACTTAGTTTTCAACTGATAAAAACAAATGGCAACAAATCGATCGAAAGAAAAAGCAACAGTGAACCAGACAGAACAATCAATGGTTAAGCAGCTTAGGACATTGATAACACAGCAAACAGGAGTGATGTCCAGGAAACACAGTGGGTAGTAATAAAACCGAAATCGATGAAGTACGATATCAAAAACAATAAATAGCAAATCAGATGCTGCCATGGCCACGAGATAGCGAGTGGTGCATTTTGATAGACCACACTTGCCCCGAGCCAATAGTAAAATCACTACGAGATTAACTGTTAGAGAGAAAAAGAGAAAGGAAAAAAGAAACTTGAAGTTATTGATTAAACATTTGTATCTCAGCCCAGACTGCAAGTGAATGATTTTATCACAAAGATATTTGTTGTTCCACATCATGTGCAGTTTCAAGAACCTGAAATCTTGACATTAACCATTTTTAGCTGAAAATGTGTTGCTGGAAAAGTGCAGCAGGTCAGGCAGCATCCAAGGAGCAGGAGAATCGATGTTTTGGGCATAAGCCTTTCTTCAGGAACCATAAGCCTGACCTGCTGCGCTTTTCCAGCAACACATTTTCAGCTCTGATCTCCAGCATCTGCAGACTTCACTTTCTCCTCAAAGATATTAACCATTTTTACTTTTAAAAGACATAGGGAAGAATATTAGCAGATTAATTTCACAGACACAGTCAAGTACTCAACATTTGATTGGGTTTGACCTGCATTATAGGTTACTTGACGAGCTAAAGCTGTTCATAAGACCACAGCATCCACACCAAGTTTTTCAGGATCAGTAAAACGATGAATGGGAGACGTCTAACAAAAAACATGGATTGCAAAAATCCTGCATTCGGTTTCTGAGACTCCACATTTGGAATTGCTCACAGAATTGTATACCTGCGCTACATGAATGACAGTGCAGGACATTGAATAACTTCATCTTATCCAGGAATGGATGACCTCCACACTATGAATGAACAAATGATCGGGCTTTCAGTCCCTTCCCTCATGTGCAGGAATAGAAGACTCTGACAATCTGATCTGTGAAGGTAGTCAAGATTAGAGTGGTGCTGGAAAAGCACAGCAGGTCAGGCAGCATCCAAGGAGCAGGAAGATTGACGTTTTGGGCAGGAGCCCTTAATCAGAAATACCTGTGAAGGTATTCAGCAATGAATCCAACTTCCATGTCCCAGGTTGGATACCCACTGCAAGCAGAAGAACTTCGAAATTTGGTAGACTCCCCTCTCATGATTTTAGAATTTCAATTCCATAAATATCTAAACTTCTGATCTCAGACAGTGACAGTTGTTGGGGAAAAATACGCCCTTCATTCACGAATATTTTTTGTTGGGTGGATTGGGGGGTGTAATGTTTCCCTACCTGTCCTGGCCTGCTTGTGACTCTAGATTTACAACAACCTGGTTGCTGTCTAACTGCCTCTGGGCAATTTGGGAAGGATAGTAAGAGTAGACCGATCCAAGGACACCCGCATCACTCCATGCATACCCAACTACTTTTTCAGACTACTACTTGGTATTTGAATATCCCCAGACTGAGTCCGAAAATTGATTCACTTTTGAAGATAAGGCACCTATCTCTTGATTCAGTGCAGTTACCTGGAGTAGGCAGCACCAACACATGGACCAGTACCCAGCACATACAACCGAGGCAAAACGATCCGTTTGTCCTGGGCTTGACTAGGACAAAAATCACAGGAAAACTGGTGAATGTTCAACAATGTTGTTTTAACATGTAAGCTTTCAGAGCTCCACTCCTTCTTCAGTGACAGAGCGAGACCCGAGACTCAGGATTTATAAGTAAAAGATTCATCTGCTGTGAATGAGTTGAACACGTCTAAGATGACTGTTAAATCTTTAATCATTTAGAATCGAAACATTTCAGTGCTGAAGGATATTCGGCCTTGGATGTGTGGGTAACCATCCTCCAAGGTGGACTTTGGGATACTCAACAACGCTGAGTTGCTGAGCAGATGCTGATAGCCAAATTCGGTAGCCATGAGGACAGTCTCACCTGGGATGTTGGGTTAATGTGGCACTCCAGGTGACCCCACTATAGATATGCTATCACACGATACACAAACACAGACACTCAGACAGACCCTCTTTCACACAAATACCCTCTCCCTCTCACACACACAGTCACGTGCACTCTCCCTGATGCGTATTCCCCTCACACACATACACACTATATCAAACACTGTTGCACAATTACACACACTGTCCCTACACCTACACACTCAGATGCACATACATACCCCTTTACTCTCTCAAACACACACTCTCTCTCTCCCATACGTATACTCCCCTCTTTCACACTCAGATAAAGCTGTGAGGTGCATTAGTATTTGCAGATTTGTACTTGTAGGTACATTCTATTTTGTTTAAAGAACACACAATTTGTAAGTAAAAGTCAGTGTTGCATTTTATAAAATCCTACTTGAGAAATATAACCAGTCTGACTTTAGGTTAAGAGATAGACTCTAAAGAAACCTCACACCTAAAATGTTATGACTGACCGTAGGTATCAGCTCTTTTTTACTGATAACACATTAACTTATCTGGGGGCAGTGACTTTAAAGAAATTCTGGGAATTGTATGTTAATTAATCAAATCTGATACCTCCATTCTAACTGATTAAATATTTAACAGCCATCTTAGGTGTGTTCAATTTGTTCACATTAGTTAAATGACTCTTTGATCTTACACTTACAAATTCTGTGTTGAAGGTCTCCATGTCTCACGAGCACCTGAAGAAGGTCTGGGGCTCGAAAACTTTGTGCTTTCAAATAAACTTTATGTACTATAACCTGGTGCCTTGTGATTTTTGATCTTGTTCACCCCAGTCCAACACTGGCACCTTCACATCCTGGCTTTGAAATCAGGAAGAATTGAGAAACTCATTGGCCTTGGAAAAATAAACTCAGACACTGATTATCTGGTGGGGTAGCTGATGCACTGCATTTAGCAGAATCTGAGAACCAAGCATCCAGCCTTTCTCCTTGGACACTTCTGCCCTTCTCTGCCATATTCCCTTGGTCACTACCCATGCTTTGTGTACAGGGATTTCTTCTTGTAGATTTGTAAATAGTGATTGTTTTTAAATCTATTCATGAAACATGAGATTTTGCGACCAGGCTAGTAGTGATTGCCCAGCTGTAATTGCCTTTATGTGGGTGTTGCTGACCACCCTTTCTGATTATCTGTATTACTTGGGACACAGGAAACTTACGGTGTTTTCGGGGGAAGAATTGCATAATTTTTACCCAGCAACAGTGATGGAATGACAATATGATTCCAAGTCAGAAAAACAATTCACTGTGAGGCCATAGTGTTATGCCATGGTTACTCTGTGAACTTTGGGAAATCTCTGCTGTTGTACAGACGGCTGAGAACGGTGGTGATTAAGTGATACAACAGGATCTTTCACTGATGAAAGGAAAGTTGATTTGGGGTTACTGATGCATGATTTAGAATATCTGATATTGTTGTGCTGCTCTGAGGATCAAGAACATCCAGCCATATGGGATGAAAGTCAGCCCTGTAGCTGTGCCCTCCATTTGAAATTATGTTCAGGATTGATGGGCTTGGTGAGTTGGATACTGTATTAGGGTTACCTGTTGATTCAGAGTCCATCAGCAGCACACTGCAAAAAGAATATGAATAATTTGTTGATCCTGATATATCATGATGCTCTTTGCCTCATGGCATGGAGCATCATTGCACCAATGTGCATGGGACGTCGGTTTAAATAGTGACTATCATTTACACTACAGAGGCAGCTTAATATAGATACATAAATTCCTAGTTATACTGCGACTTGCCGTAATTATATCGATTTAATTCAAGATATTGCTGATGAATTTAAGCGAATCTGCCTCTTCGAAATGTTATCACATCTTCCTTGCACTCTAGATGATTAGAAAGTGGAATGAATGGGAATGACGGATCGCCTGGGTTCACTTTGCAGGAGGGTGTTCATGACTAGACTATGTGCTGGATGAGGATGGCCATTCAGAAATTGACCCCACATAGGGCAGTTCAGTATATTCAGCTCCTTCTGCTTGGATAATATTTTTACATGTTGTTCGGATCACTGTATTAAGATCACTGTATGATTTATTGGAGGTCACATTTAGATGCTAAGTGACCCCAGGCCAATTGGTCACTATTGTAGAGTTGCAAGTCTCTTGGGATGTGAGTGAAGTAGTATTGAAGGCACTTGTTTTTACCAGCTAGCACTTGGAAGTTGATAAATGTTTGCAGTAACAATAACACTGAGTTGAGCATTCCCACAGGACATTGTAAATGTCAGTGCTGCTGTATCGACACAGCTGGATGGGATATAGCTGGCACAGTGTGTTTTACATTAGGAGAGTAATACAGTAGATCGATCTCTTCAATGCAATAACATCTTGTTTCTTCCACTCACTTGAAGCAAAATGCAGTTGATGAGAATGTTGGGTGTCAAGATATCAAAGAAACTTAATTTGGTATCCATTAAGACACTGTAAGATTCAGAGCCCATTTATTTCTCAACCCCTACCCACAAGTCTCATTCCTGATGAAGAGCTTATGCCACAACTTAATGCAACATTGCCAGAGGTTAGCAGAAAACAGAAGACTGAGGTCTGTGCGGCAGAAGCATTCTGTAATAGATTCTCTTGGAGCCTCTTATTCTTCTCCTGATGTTCAGTCTTTACTTCCCAGAGCATCCCACTCACTGATGTAGGTTGCTGTCTGAATGCTGCTCCAGGGCTGTGCATGATGGATGCATTTAAACCTAGACTTTCCGGGCACTGGACTGAGGCAGTACAGGTTCCTAGTCTGTGATATCAATACATGCAGTTAACGTTTACAAAGAAACTTTGTGGGTGTAATTCCTCAATGAGAGAAAGCAAACAGCGATTCTCTGTAGCTCACAGGGACTCTGCATTATCCAGTGACTGACTGGAATTCTGCATACTATTGATCAAGATCTCTAGGAATCATTCTGCAGGAAAGTATTACTGATATTGGAATTTTACTGAATGGGGATCATGAAACTCAGTCTGATTCTTCTGATTGCTGTGGCCTCATTTTGCTAGCAGAATATGTTATTGTACAATTGTACTGAGGGTGGGGTATCTCTCAAATTTGGACTTCTGAACCAGGAATCATTTTTTTTTTTGCAAATATCTATAAATGGAGCATTGTCATAAGTGTGGGTTACTAACAGAAACATACCTGTGACCTCAATTAAACATTTTACTGGGAATATCCTTACCTGTAGAACTGTTTTACACATGGATCAGAAGCCTGAAAGAACACCTGATTCCAGTGATAGTATGATTAATTGAGCATCTTTCAAGTTGAATTTTACTCAGTGTAGGGTCTTCACCAAACAGAAACAACTTACCACAGTGGTCCTGCATATGTAGGCATACATCTAACGGTAGAATTTCACTGCTGTGGGGAACTGAATGAAATGGAATATTTGATCTTGTTGAGCGATAGAATCATATTAATATGAATCATGTGGTGCTTCATTTATATTACATACATAATTTCTGTCTGTCCACTGATGGAGCTGTCAATGGAGTTTGTAAATATACAATGAATTGCAACTGAGAAGATCGTTGCAGCAGGTTATATCTGTTTGGTGTTAAGTTTAGAAAGTGAATAATCCCATTGGATATAAATAGATATGATATTTTCCATAAAAGGAAAATGGCACAGTACCAGTGTAAATTTAATAAAATGTCTTATAGGCGTATTATGCTGACTATGTTTTTGGCACTGATTAATCTTCCAGCAATATTAGGACCAGTTTTGGGACGTGACTACACTAATGTATTATCTGTAGATTAATAAGGATCGATATTAAACTGGAAATGTTGACACTATTTCACATCTGTATTTGATTAGATCTGGATGAATAATTGTTAAATCTGTAATGAATAATCTTTTCACAGATAATTTTCCAGATATTGATGCTCTTCGGTTTGTGATCTGGCCTTCCTAGATGGAAGAGGTTTTCATAACAGTCATGCATCTGCTTTAATGCAATATAGAAAAATAAAAGTACTAATGATGAGAAAAAAATATCTGTTTCAACAAATAACTAACTCTAGTACCTGCAATATGATGATTGTGGTTGATAATTAAGTTGAAGAGCATTACATAGAATTAACAGTCCAGAATACAGAACATTTAACATCGTGTTTTAATCCAACCATACAAGATTCTTCCATTACAATATGTTCTAAACTATAATAACTGTTCGATATTCATCAATGGTAGATTAGATTACTTGCAGTATGGAAACAGGCCCTTTGGCCCAACAAGTCCACACTGACACTCCGAAGAGCAACCCACCCAGACCCGTTCCCCTACATTTACCCCATCACCTAACACTACGGGCAAGTTAGCATGGCCAATTCACCTAACCTGCACATCTTTGGATGTGGAAGGAAACCCGTGCCCCCGAAGGAAACCCACGCAGACACGGGGAGAATGTGCAAACTCCACACAGACAGTTGACTGAGGCGGGAATTGAACCTGGATCTCTGGCGCTGTGAGGCAGCAATTGTGGTGTCTCTCGCTACTGGATAACAAAGTCCTTTATATACTATGCATCTGTTTGAATGACGTCACTAACACAGCTCACAATCCAGTTTCCAGAATTATGAGTATCTGTTTTCTTTTAGTGTGATAATAACAAATAAAGAAACAAACTTCTGACTCTACGGGGAACTCAAAGTCTGGCAATTCTTACTGGTTTTCTGTACTACAGCCTCTGACCTTCCAACACAACCGCCTGTTAACTGTGCAACATGCCAAACTCAGAATAGTTTGACTCGCATTTACAGACAAAGCCTGTAATTCATCTCAAAAATATCAGTATTAACAAACTAATAATAATAAAGTAAGAATGTTCACATAGAGAAGCAAATTTATAGGTAAAGTAAATTCACAATCCACTAAAAATGCACGTAAGAGCACCTCCACATAAAACCATGAGTATTTGGGGAAATCAAAGCATAGCACCAACAAAGAGCAGGGTGGGAAACATTCTGTTGGACAAAGTTCTTTAATCCTCTGATGGAGAGCTGGTGACAAAACATTTCAGATCTCAATGTTAATCTGATTGAACTCTGGTCTACAGTACTGTGCATCTTTTTACAAATGGCACAACTTGCACATACTTTTGACAATAAAATAATTCAACATAATATTTGGATGCCTATGCTCAATATCCCTCCCAGCGATCTGTCCTCACAAATATCATGCCCCACATATCCACTAACTGATGGAAACACACAGGATGATCAAATCCATCTGTGCAGGCCCTCACTTTTTGCACCATAATCACCTGCTGAAACCACCCATTGCCCACATTGTGTCTGGGCTCTCTTTTGGGCCAAACTGCCTGAGCAAGATCCAACAACAAAATGCAAAAGGCTGGGAAACATAAAGTGTCATTAAAAAGTGGGATGTTACAAAACCCATCTGTCCAATAGCAGAGAGAGAGAGTGTGGTCTTGATAAACACTTTCGAGATCAGCCAGGTCCGCTGTTCAGCCAAGCTCCATCAATGTGGCCTCAGTACAAACCCATTCTGCACAATATCAAGAAACAGACAATGTTGCACATTACTGAGGAGCCTCCTAATTGACAAACTAATCAATTAATCTCAGTAAGTGAAGGCACGATTGTTGGGCTTTGGGGCTTGCCTTGCTAAATATAAACAAAAGAATAATCAGTCATAGAGAGGAAGTAAGTGTGATTTGATGCTGAGATTTATACAACTTAAGTTGTTACAAGACTTACCAGGAACACTAATAACAGCAAGGATTGTGTAGTATACTTGATCGACCATTTGCCTTGTAAGATACATTTTGATGCTTCTGAAACAAAGTCTGCCCTCCCTGCTGCTGGAGAAATGTCGCAATTGGAGAATTCACCCATAATTGGAGATGGGACAGTTCCAGAGACTTTAATTTATATTGTGTAGAATCCCCACAGGAAGCTATGATTACACCTTCAATTTTTTAATCAATTTGAAAAAACAGATTATGACAACATGTTTATTTTAATGAGGTTATATCATGGAGACTTAGGTCTGTAATTGAATACCTCAAGGACTAGATTAATCTGGTCCTATTGGGTCTCAAATGTTCATTGCAATTTGTCTTCAAACAACAAAACTTACAACATTTCATGCTTTACTAGTCCCATCAATACCTAAATACGTTTTGATATTCCTTTCAGTGCTGACCTTCATTTTGCAGAGTCTATTCAGTCATTCAATATCTCATGTTGTAGATCTCCTTGAGAGATTTTCTTCTGCCCACTGTTTTCCCTGTTTATTCAATTATACAACTCATTTGGGAAATTTGATCTGTGAGTGAGTAGCCTCATGCAGAACCTAAGGTTGATCCTGACCATAGTAAGAGCTGTAACTTACATTCTGTAATATTTTCTCAAAACAAAGAGAAAACCAATTCAGAATCTTGACTTCAGAATCACAGAATAATGGCATCATACAGGGCAGAGGTAGGACATTGCTCTATCGAGTTGGTGTTTCCAAAATTACACTATCAGCTGCATTAGAACCAGTTCCGTGCACTTAGTCCATAGTCTTGAATCTTATGACTTTTCAAGTGCTGAATTGAATACGTTTTAAAGGCACTGAAGATCCAAACTCAATTACCTTCCCAGGCAGTTCAGTGCAGGCCCCAACTATTCTCACGGTGAGAAGATTTTTCCTCATCTCCCCTTGAAACTCCAGCCTTTGAGGTTAAAATTATGCCACTTTGTTATTGGCCCTTTGGCTGAGGGGAACAACTGCTTTGTATTCACATTCCTATTCCATGCCCCTCAGTTTTATATATCCGGATCTCTACTCTAAGAAAAACTGTGCGAGCTTATCTCGTCTCCCTTTCCACAGCTGAATTGCTATGGCCCAAGCAACATTCTGCTGAATCTCCTTTTCATTCTCTCCAATGCAATCACATCCTTCCAACAGTGCAGAGACTATGACTGCATACAATACCTCAGCTGTGGCCTAACAAAGTCCTGGACAGCATCAATAAGTCTTCCCTGCTTTTATAACCCATGTTTCCATTGACAAAGATATGCCTCCTGTATGCCTTCTTAACTAACCAATTGATCTGTCCTGTCACCTTCAGTGATGTTGTGATGATGCTCCTTTTACAAGGTTATGCTGTTTTTGGCTTTTCTTTTTTCCAGAGGTCATAAAAACAGCTATTCCGAAAAGTCTAGCTTTTAAGGGCTTTAGGGCCAGTTTGATTATAGCTAACAGATACTGCCTCAGAAAAAAGGCTTTTGAGCTTAAAAAAAATTCACTTACAGTGAAAGGGGAGTGGCCAGTTCTACCAGCTCAGCTTTTTTCTGGTTTGGGTTGATTATTGCAGTCTGGTTGTTCAACTAAAGCGGTCAATCAGTTTTGAGGCTGCTGTTCAAAGAAACAGCAACATGGAAGAAGATGTTCCATGCTGAATCTCTCCACCATCTCTCTCTCTCTCTTTCCTGTAAGACCCTATGTCTAACTTTACCTTTGTGCTTTATGGGGATTATTGCAAGCATTGGAACCAGCATCATTATGTTGGGATATTCTGTTCTTTTTTGCTTATGCTTCATTCGGTAACCTTGGAAAAACTGAAGAGTTTTAACCAGCTGCACCACTCTTGGAATATCCACTGAACACCTGCTTAAAATAACTACCAAAGTTGTTACTTGAAATGTTTTGAAGGAGTCTCGCCTGGTCCATGAGAGACTGGCGGCTCTTTGCGGGATTTATTCTATAGTTCCAAATTGAGATTGAGGCAGTGAGTGGTGGATGTTCATGTTTTTTGTTCTGAGCGTTGAATTTAGTTAGTTTAAACAGTGCTTGGGATAGCAACGGCTATTTTAGTTATCAAGAATTTTCTGGGGTGGAAGAAGTGACCATGGGGGTTTTTACAAAAAGTGCTTAAGACCAAGCTGCAGGAATCAGCACACAAACTGAGTTTGGAGCTGTCTCCTGCTATTAGGTAAGCTGAGATAATTACAGCAATAGCTCAGCATTTAATTTTAACAGAAGCTTTGGACATGGCTAGAATTCAATTGAAAATGAAATAGCTTAAGTTAGAGGCTAAACACACAGAAAAGGCAACAGAAATGAAACAGTTTGAATTATGACAATAAACAGAGGAAAGGGAGAGGGCAGACACAGAAAGAAAGAAAGAAAGAAGAGAGAGAAAGAAAGAGAAAGGAAAGGAAGAAAGAGAGGGAGTGTGAACTTCAGAAATTGGCCCTTAGACAGGGAAGTCAGCTTCAAAGGATGGAAATGAAGGCTGAAGGTAAGCTACGTGAGGAAAAGAGTGAGGTTGAGTAAACCCATTGTAGCCAAAGGCCCGGTGAGAAACTTTTTAAATACATTCAAACATTGCCTAAATTTGATGAGGCTGTGGAAACCTTTTTCATCTTCCTTGAAAAGGTGGTTAAAGGAATGAGGTGGTCAGTGGCCATGTGGGCTTTGTTGATCAAAACAGAACTTGCAGAGAGTGCTAGTGAGGTATTCACATCACTATCAGAGGAAGTATCTGGGGAGGATGAAGAGATGAAGAAAGCCATCTTAAGTGCACATGAACTTGTTCCTGAAGTCTACAGACAATGTTTCTGGGATTTAAGAAGGGACCCTGGTCAAACCTACATTGAGCTTGATAGGATCAAACACAGCTGAAAAATGTGTTACTGGAAAAGCGCAGCAGGTCAGGCAGCATCCAAGGAGCAGGAGAATCGACATTTCGGGCATAAGCCCTTCTTCAGAAAGCCCTTTTGAAGAAGGGCTTATGCCCGAAATGTCGATTCTCCAGCTCTGATCTCCAGCATCGGCAGTCCTCACTTTCCCCCAAGATCAAACGCAGTTATTTTGATAGATGGATAGATGGAGCATTCAAAATAGAAAAAACTTATGATAATCTTAGAGAGATGAGTTCAAAAATTCACTTCCTGAGGTAGTGAGAACTCATGTGAAAGGGCAGAGAGTTAAAACAGCAAGGTGACCAGCTGAAATGGCCAATGATCATGAGTTAATCCATAAATCAATGTTTGGCTGCAAAATCAATTTTATTTCTTGATGGATAGAAATTGAGGAAAAGGGAAATCCTCATATGGAAAGGGAAAGGTAGATCTCAATGAAGACCATAAGGATAACTTACTACAAGATAGAAACGAAACCCTTGAAGGGAAAAGAGAAGTTAAAATGCTCCATTGTTTTCACTGCAATATAATAGGCCTCGTGAAATCATAGTGTTGGTGGGTTAGGAAAAGCACTGGGAAGACAGATGCAGGTAAACATAGTGGAAACAGGAAACTGCATCAAAATGTACAAGCTGGTCAGAGGTTGGTTAAGGAGTAACCACATGCCTGCGAAGGTAAAGTTAACTTATGTATGTCAGGAGCAGTAAGTAAAAAGGTTACAATACTAAGAGAAATGAGGAGATATGTACCTCTGAAGGACTATTGCCAGAAAAGATGCAAGTAATGGGAACTCACAGTGAGACAAGAAGCGCTCAATTATGTAAAGTGAGGTTAGGGTGTCCAGTGATGAGAGGAAAATTTGTGGTAGGAGTACTGGACAAACTTTCAGCTCCTGGAATACAATTTGTCTTTGCTAATTGTATAGCCAATTCACAGGTAGGAGTGCTGTCGAATATAGTTGAAAAGCCAGTGGAAAGTTTGGCAACTGATCTATTGCAGGAATCTTCCTGACTATGTGATAATGAGATCACAAAGTCACCAGTTGAAACAGGAGAGATTAAAGAATGCAAGTAAGAAAGTTGAAGTGGAATTTGCAGAGACTCTGTTTGATCAGATGTTTGAGACAAACCAGGAACAGATAGATGAGAAAACAGATATCTTTAGCTTGGATAAACTAACTAGGTTAAAGTAAAAAAATGAAAATCTAAATTGATTGTATCAAAAGATATGCACAGAAAAATAATCCAAATGTATCTCTGAATGCTACTATCTTAAAAATGATGTCTGAATGTGGAAATGGAGACATCACATATTCAGGCAGATGAGAAATGGGCAGAAGTTCATCAAGTCATATTGTCAGTGGAATATAGAAAGGTGGTGTTGTGCGTGGCGCATGAACTACTAATTGGGAGACATTTTGGGGTGAGACACACTCAAGCTAAAATACAAAAACTTTTTTTTGCTTTGGACTGCACAAGGATGTAGTTGAATTTTGCTGCACATGTCAAACATGTCAGGTAACTGGAAAATCACAGGTAGTAATAAAACCTGCACATTTAAGACCAATTCCTGCATTTGAAGTACCTTTTACAAGACTCTTAATTGATTGCATAGGTCCCATGCCTAAAACAAGAAGTGGGAATCAGTGTTTGTTAACAATAATGGATGTATCTGCTAGATTTCCAGAGGCCGTTCCATTACGCTAAACAGATTTAGATTAGATTACTTACAGTATGGAAACTGGCCCTTTGGCTCAATAAGCCCACACCGACCCACAACCCACCCATACATTTACCCCATCACCTAACACTACAGGCAATATAGCATGGCCAATTCACCTGACCATCTTTGGACCGTGGGAGGAAACCCATGCAGACACAGGGCAAATGTGCAAACTTCACACAGTCAGTCGCCTGAGGTGGGAATTGAATGCGGGCCTCTGGTGCTGTGAGGGAGCAGTGCTAACCATTGTGCCACCATGCCATCCCAAAAGGTGGTATTCAGATTTCTCACTAGATATGGACTACCCACAGAGATACAATCAGATCAAGGAGGAAGCTTATTGAAGGAAGTTATGGATAGCTTAGGATCAAGACAATTCCATTCTACTGCGCACCGTCCAGAATCGCAGGGAGACTAGAAAAGTGGCATCAAACATTAAATACAATGTTGAGGGGTTGTAGTCAAGACTATTCAGATGATTGGGCTAAAGGAATTCTGTTTGTACTTTTTGCAATCAGAGATGTACCAAAAGGAATCGACCAAATTCAGTCCATTTGAGTAAGTTTTTGGACATGAAGTGATAGGACCACGAATATTGATGAAGGAGAAATTGGTAAGTCAGAATTCAGAGAATACATATTTGCACTGTGTGTCAAATTTTATGGAACTAATAAACAGAGCAAGGGAGTTGGCTAGACAGCATTTAAGTGTACCACAGCATACAATGAATGAAGAAGCAGACAAAAATCAAAAGCTCGCTATTGTGCTTTAGAGAGAAGGTGGTAGTGTTCGTTCCAATGATAGCTGAACCTTTGAAAGCAATGTTTACTGGACCTTATCAAATGGAAATAAAATTGAGTGAGGTGAACTATTTGATAAGGACTCCAAACAGAAAGACATATCACAGAGAGCGTCGTGTGAATATGCTCATAAGGTATTGTGACAGAGAAGAAAAGTGAAATGGCATTGTGTTGGTTACAACACAGAGTGAAGAACCAAGTTCAGAGGATTCAGAATTGGACATTCCTCAAATTAAATTGGACAAAAAGGAAGTTGTCAAAAATTGTGAGTAATTAATGAATTATATTCCAGAGAAAAATCAAAATGACCTGAAAGAGTTATTACTATCTCATGGGGAGATATGTGCAAATAAGCTCAGTAGTACTAACCTAATTATGCATGATTTTGATATAGAAGATGCTGTTCTGATTAAGCAACAATCTTCTATGATTAAGCCATAACCCTCTAAAGTTGGCATAGGTTCAAAAGGTGATTGAATGCATATGCTACAAGACAACATAATTGAAGTGAGTTACAGTGACTAGCAGTCACACATAGCAATGGTGCCAAAATTAGATGGTGCCCAACGGTTATGTGTGGACTGTCGCAAAGTCAGTGTCATTACAAACACTGGTGCAAATCCGATTCTGCATTTAGAAGGTTGTGTGCAAATGGTGGAGAAAGCAACATATATTTCTAAGTTGGAATTACTCAGAAGATACTGAGTCAGAAAAAGTGAATGCAATTTTCAGCTTTATGGACTGTATAAGTTTGGATTCATGCCACGTGCTATCAAAAATGTGCCAGGAAATTTTCAGAGACTAACCAATGAGGTCATAGCCAGATTATTCAACTGTTTCATATTCTGATTTTTTTTTGTCGCACGTGGAAGGAACATTTGTAACACTTATAAAATTTGCTTGATCAGCTTTGGAAGGCAGGTTTGGTGATAAAACTGGCAAAAAGTGAATTTGCCAAAGCCAATGTCACCTTGGTTGGCTATATTATTGGAATTGGACAAATGGCCCCATGGAATACTAAAACAAAGGTAATTCAGGAGTTTGCCAAACCAACAACAAAAAGAGCAGTACTGCGATTCTTGAGATTGAGTGGATTTTATTGAAAATCTGTACCAAATTTTAGCAGTGTGGCTGCTCTACTCACTGAATTGCAAAAGATAGGCCAAAGCACTTCAGTGGACAGTGGACTGTCAGAAGGCATTTGACAGCCTGACGACTGCGTTAACCATTGTGCCAGTGTTAGCCACACCTGATTATGCAAAGCCAATCAAGGTGGCTATCGATACAATTGATGTGAGTGTCAGTGCTATTCTCTTGCAAGAAGACAACGAGAAGATAGAAAGAGCTATTCGGTATATCTCCAAGAAACTGAACATTCACCAGTAGAAATATTTGACAGTTGACAAGGAGACTTTGAGCTTGGTGTTGGTGTTACATCATTTCAATGTTTATGTTACCAATAATGTTTCTGACGAAATCAGATACACCGATCATAACCCATTGTAGTATTGGGAGAAATTTAAGGACAAAAATCCTAATGGTTTAGATGAATCTTGTTGTTACAGCCATTCAGTTTGAAAATTGTGCATGTGACAGGACAAGAAACATGATTGCTGATGCATTGTGGAGACTCGAATGAGAACAAAGGCATTCAGTGGCAGGAGTAAAACAGGCTGACACAGAATATAGTACAGGTAGTGCATATTTGCTTGATTATAGTCAATGTAATGAACATGTGTGTTATAGTGCACTAATAAGTTAAGATTAAGGCGTTTTAAACTGAAGCCATCTTTGGATATTGACTTTTCATTTCTTTAGGGGGGAGGTGATGAATCTGCTCCTTTAACAAAATTACATTGTCATTGTCTGTTTTTGTGAGAAGTTGTAAAAGCAGCAATTCCAAAAGATCTGGGTTTGAAGGGTTATAGCTAACAGATACTATCTCAGGCAAAATGCTTCCAAGTTTTAAGAAAAATTGAACGATGAAAGGGAGTGGTTATATATTCTTTCTTTTTAAACTGAGAATTGTTTAAATGAATCTTCATTTCAGCTAATTATCATGGATATTCAATAAATACTTCACAACACAGGAGCGGACGGACATGATATTTGTGGTCGACAGTAGCAGTGTGCAACAGTGAAGCTGCACAGTTATATACCTTTGCACCGATGGAAGTACAAATTTAGTTTAGTTTAGATTAGATTACTTACAGTGTGGAAACAGGCCCTTCAGGCCAACAAGTCCACACCGACCCGCCGAAGCGCAACCCACCCATACCCCTACACATACCCCTTACCTAACACTACGGGCAATTTAGCATGGCCAATTCACCTGACCCGCACATCTTTGGACTGTTGGAGGAAACCTGAGCACCCGGAGGAAACCCACGCAGACACGGGGAGAACGTGCAAACTCCACACAGTCAGTCGCCTGAGGCGGGAATTGAACCCAGGTCCCTGGTGCTGTGAGGCAGCAGTGCTAACCACTGTGCCACCGTGCAACCCTAGTTCTAGAACAAATTCAAACATGTCCTGCCTCTTTCAAGCAACCCAGCCTTTTCTTTGGGCATATTCTTTGTTCAGTAACTTCCTAGAGTAATAGGTATTCAGGATGAGGAGGTGGTGTTTTTCTGTGTTAGTGCATAAACCCAGAATCCCCTCAGGAGCATTGTCATCGTTACCGCCCATCATGAGCGGGAGACTCCAGTGCATCAAAAATGCAGGTCAAGCTCATCGACATTCTGCAGGAGCTCATCCCGTCAGTGCACATGGACAAGTTTGCACTGTATATTGTAGAACTTGTCAACGCTCAGTGCGATCTGGAAGGAGCCAATCCAAGTCTTGGAGCCGATGGAGTTCGGGGGGCTTTTCATCCATCATCACCAGACCCTCCTGCACCTCCTTCCAGGCAGGCACCCGGTATATATTTATTTTAGTTTCTTTTCTTTTTAACAAGTGAATATTTATATTCCACCACCAGGAAGAAAGGAAACACCAGAGTGGCCACTGACAAGCAGCGCCCTTCTCAACAAAGGGCAATGCTGCATGATCAAAAAAAAGTGAAGGAGAGGGCAGGGATGAAATCAAAATGGAGTTGGAGAGAGAAATAAAACACGCAACTCCCCGTCGTGCCCACCTCTCCATGAGCAGCTCAAGGGTATTGGTTGACATTACGTGCTCATTCTCCAGGGACACCCAGACTCGAACGTAACTACCAAACAGGGACAGGCAATTGGCACTAATGACCTAGTTTACGCCCAGTTTGGCCAGGCCCAGGAGCAGACCCATGAGGAGATCATCTGACCTACACATCCCCCTTCCCCCAAAGAGCAGTAGCGTGGGGCTGAAGTTCAACCAAAAACAGAGGAGGTTTTTAAGGAAATCAAAAAGGGAGTGCAAATGCCCACACCCAATATACACATGGTCCACAGACTCCACAGCACCATAGAACAAGCAGTTGGGCTTGGAGTCTGTGAATCACCGCAATCTGTGGTTGCAAGGAACCGCCCCATGCAGCACCCTCCACCCCAGGTCCCAGAGAGAAAGGGGGAGGACTCCCACGTAGAAAACCCTCCACTGGGGATCTCTATCACCTGTGGCAAATGGGCAGGCAAAAGCGTGTCTGGGCAGTGGAGGACAGAAATGAGGTGGATTGTGTGAAGCAGCAGTCTGTACAGGGTTCGCTATTTTACATCACGAAAGGGGACAAAACTAAAACTCCAGAGATGGCTCATGTTTTGGGCACAGTTTCCCTCAGGAAATATGGGACACTGGGGCTAATGTGAAATTCCCTCCAGGCAGGGGTACACGCAGAGTGGATTCTATCTACACCTGAGCGTCCTCCAACTAGTGCACTATGTTGGGTCAGAGCACTGTCATTTTAAGGTGTCGAATGCCAGTGGAAGCAAACCAGACATCTACCGCTACCCTGCCTCAAGCCCTGGAGCTTTGGGTAGGTAAGACTGCAGTGCGAGAGAGGCAAGAGGTGCCACATGCTCACCCCCTGGGTGCCTTGGTGATGGCATCTCCCTCCTGGGGGCAATGTCTCTTCTCCAGGGAGACTGTGGCCTTCCTGAGCTATCACCCATCCCAGTCCTCTCTGGTAGTCATGGGGCCTGAGACTCCTTCCCCTAGATTCCCTTGAAAAATAATTGACTGAGGGAAGGTGGGGAAAGCATGATGTATCACTTCCTGTCCTGCCTCTGGGTTATCAGGTGATGGTGGGCAGGGCCAGGGCCCAGCTTCCTGTCCAGGACCCAGAGGTAGCTGCTGCAGTATGGGGGCAGAAGCAGCAGATTCCCCAAGGTCAGAGCTGGGGCTGGGCTCTGGCTCAGGCTCAGGGACCCCAAGGCCAGTTGTTAAAGGGTGAGGGCTTGGTACGGATGCTGCAGGGATCGCCACAATTAGGTGGGATTCAGATACCTTGAGGTTGCCACGGCAGGGTGGGGTTTGGGCACAGAACTGGGGGTGTGGATGTCAGGGTTCCCACACTGGGATGACGCAGGTGTGCCATGAGGACATTGTTGCGCCAGGGGTGGGGAATGGTGATGGTCTGATTTTGGAGGCCATGGGGTTTCCTCCATGGGGACGGGCTTAACGTGGTGTGCCTTCCCCCACACTGTCCAAACAGATGCTCACCACTCTCCCTGCCAGAGGCCAAGGCACTAGCAGCTCATGGCTTAGACCTCATTGATGGATCTTTGATGTTGTCTTGGGTTGTTGGGGAGGGTGAGAGGGAGTGGGTATGGCATGCCACCCATGACTGCTGGTGCAGATTGGGTAGCTGTCTGCGTGGGGCAGTTCTTATGTGCCCACCTCATGGCACAAGTGACACCGCATGCTGTCCACCATCCAGAAGACACAGTATGCTGCACCCTTGTGGAGGAAGGCAAAGGAGCCCTCGGTGACTTCTTCCTGGGCCAGGCAAATGACCACATGGCGTTGGAAGGAGTAGACATGTTTGAGAGCGGGATCCTTCAGGCTGAGCAGGAGCAGTTGTACACTTGACTGGGTCTCCCAAACTATGGAGATGGTGACGGGGGGAGAAGGAGCTCACTGGCAATAAAGGGCAGGACATTGGAAATCACGACCCTCTGGGCTGTGACCTCCAACAAGTCCATGGGGGGAAATGTCCTGTCCACAGTGAGTTCCTTCTGCATGGCCAGGTGGACCATGGTATGTTAATAGGATGTTGCCATGTTGGAACAGTTAATTAGTAATTGCTACTTTAACTATTATTCATGTAAATTTTCCAATCATTAAATTATTCTAAATTCTTTTTTGTTTTGTTTGTATTTTTCACATGATAATCAAATAATTTATGATTTGCTTCATGTCAAGTAGTTTGATCAGTCGCATGGCACTGGAACACTCTGACACACCAAATTTATCCAAGTGAATCTTTTCTGATCTGCCTCCAATGAAATAAATCTTTACTTAAGTAAGGGGACCAAAGATTTTCGTGGTACTTCGGATATGGTTTCCCCCACCCCTGCACCATATATAGTTTCTGTAAACTTCCCTATTTTCATCTCCAAACCCCTTGAAATAAGGACCAATGTTCCATTCACCTGCCTGATTTCCTGCTGCACCTATGTACTAGCTTTCTGCGTAGCATGTAGGAGAACCAGAGCACTCTTCCAAAATAAAGAATACCTCATTTCCCACATTATATTCCATTGACTCCAGTTTTGCTTGGCTCCTTGATGCCACGTTATGTCATGTGTGACTATGAAATCAAAAGCAGTCACTCCCTGTCATCACGTCAAGTATTCAGTTCTTATTCCATGTTTGATCCAAAGTTGGGATTATGTCAGGAGCTGAGTCAGATTTGAAGAAACCAAATGGAGCGGAGACTTATCTATTACTGAGCAAATGCTGTCTGATAACATTGTGTTGATGTCCCCTTCCAACATTTACTGATGATTGAAAGGTCTGTCCTTGACTGGTCCAGGTTTGCACAGCTTTATGTACACAGGAATTGGCTGGGTAATTTCTCATCTTGTCAAATAGATGTCAATGCTGTAAGTATACTGGAACAGCTTTACTGGGAGTATAGAACATTTGGACCACATTAACTCAGTTGTGTTGCTGGATTCTTGCTGGAGAACTTTGCAATATACAGTGGCAATACTTCTTTATCAACATTTTTCCGAGGAAGCTCTGGAGAAGGTCAAATGAACCAAACCCTCAACACTTCTCGCTGAAGATTCTCGTAAACGCTTCAACTATACCTTTTACACTAATGGATTGTCTTCTCCCAAGAATGAGGATGGGGATATTTGTGGATCCTCTGACTCCAAGGTTTAATTGTCCTCCACCATTAATGACTATTTATTGCAAGCCTGCTAAGCTTGCTAACATCTGTCTACCCGCTGGTACTTCAGTCTATTCCCTGATTCAAGATTATAATGGTCTATCTCAGGATGGCACAGTGGGCTCAGTGGTTAGCACTGCTGCCTCACAGTGCCAGGGACCCGGTTTTGATTCCCACCTCGGGCGACTGTCTGTGTGGAGTTTGCATGTTCTCCCCTTGTCTATGGTCTGGTTTCTTCCCACAATCCAAAGATGTGCAGGTCAGGTGAGTTGACCATTCGAAATTGCCCATAGTGGTAGGTGCATTGGTCACAGGGAAATGGGTTTGGGTGGGTTACTCTTTGGAGGGTTGGTGTAGACTTGTTGGGCCGAAGGGCCTGTTTCCATACTGTAGGGAATCTAATCTAATCTCCTCATTGTTGGTTGTTCTGCTTTTGGATGTGTGCAGTACATCTTCTAGACAAGGAATAATGCTGCAAATCTTTAGATTAGATTAGATTACTTACGGTGTGGAAACAGGCCCTTCGGCCCAACAAGTCCACACCGACCCACCGAAGCGCAACTCACCCATACCCCTACATTTACCCCTTACCTAACACTATGGGCAATTTAGCATGGCCAATTCACCTGACCCGCACATCTTTGGACTGTGGGAGGAAACCGGAGCACCCGGAGGAAACCCACACAGACACGGGGAGAACACAGTCAGTCTGACTGACTCCACACAGTCAGTCGCCTGAGTCGGGAATTGAACCCGGGTCTCAGGCACTGTGAGGCAGCAGTGCTAACCACTGTGCCACCGTGCCACCCAAATCTGTATCAGTGGAGGAGGGAATGTATGTTTTTGGTTTGATTTAAAGAGCTACAGAGTCACACATCACAGAAACACTCACATCCAACTTGTCCATG
The DNA here is from genome assembly GCF_020745735.1 of Hemiscyllium ocellatum. Lineage (NCBI taxonomy): Eukaryota > Metazoa > Chordata > Chondrichthyes > Orectolobiformes > Hemiscylliidae > Hemiscyllium > Hemiscyllium ocellatum. The sequence continues at coordinate 16,262,971 of NC_083421.1, forward strand.
TTGTCCATGCTTCTTAAACAGAATATTCCCATTTCCTGGTGCTTGGTTGGTATCCCTCTGAATAATTCCTATTTGTGTACCTGTCTAAATGTCTTTCAAATGTTGTAATTGTACTCAGCTCTACCATTTCCAGTGATAGCTCGTTCCACTTACACATTATCTGTTTATGAAAAGGTTGTCCCTCAAGTACATTTAAATCTTTCCCGTCTCACCTTAAATGTAAACCTTCTAGTTTTTGGTTTAATGATGCCAAAGAAAGGACCTTGGCTATCAATGCCTCTCATAAAGTTATAAACATCTAGGAGGTCAGTCTTCAGCCTTCTATACTTCAGGGATAATTGTCCTACCCTATCCAGTCTCTCCCTATAACTAAAAACCTCCTTTCCTGGTAACATTCTTTCACATCTTTATTGTATCTTTACCAGTGTAATAATATCTTTCCTGTTAGCAGTATGACCATGCTGGTGCTCAGTACTCCAATGGTAGCCTCATCAATGTTTTGCACATCTGCAGCATGATGTCCCAATGCCTCTCCTCAATACACTGACCGATGAAGGCAAGCATGCTTAATGCCTTCTTCACCACCCTGTCTAATTGTGACACCACCTCCAAGGAATTATGTATCTGCATTGCGACAACTCTCTGTTTGACAACACTCCCAGGGCCCTATCATTAACGCTGGAAGCCCTGCCCTGGTTTGCCTCACCAAAATGCAACAGGTCTCATTTATCTAAATTAATCTCCATCTACCACTGCTCAGCCAGTTGGCCCTGCTGATCAAGATCTCGTTGTTCCCTCCAACCTCCACCCCCGGCACCTTCCCCTGCAACCGCAGGAAATGTAAAACTTGTGCCCACACCTCCACACTCACTTCCCCCCAAGGCCCCAAGGGATCCTTTCATATCCGCCACAAGTTCACCTGTACCTCCACACACATCATCTATTGCATCCGCTGCACCCAATGTGGCCTCCTCTATATTGGTGAGACAGGCCGCTTACTTGCGGAACGCTTCAGAGAACACCTCCGGGCCGCCCGAACCAACCAACCCAATCACCCCGTGGCTCAACACTTTAACTCTCCCTCCCACTCCACCGAGGACATGCAGGTTCTTGGACTCCTCCACCGGCAGAACACAACTACACGACGGCTGGAGGAGGAGCGCCTCATCTTCCGCCTGGGAACCCTCCAACCACAAGGTATGAATTCAGATTTCTCCAGTTTCCTCATTTCCCCTCCCCCCACCTTGTCTCAGTCGGTTCCCTCAACTCAGCACCGCCCTCCTAACCTGCAATCCTCTTCCTGACCTCTCCGCCCCCACCCCACTCCGGCCTATCACCCTCACCTTGACCTCCTTCCACCTATCCCACCTCCTTCGCCCCTCCCCCTAGTCCCTCCTCCCTACCTTTTATCTTAGCCTGCTTGGCTCTCTCTCTCTTATTCCTGATGAAGGGCTTATGCTCGAAACGTCGAATTCTCTATTCCTGAGATGCTGCCTGACCTGCTGTGCTTTGACCAGCAACACATTTGCAGCTGTGATCTCCAGCATCTGCAGACCTCATTTTTTACTCGAAGTTCTTTACTTTCTACCCTACCACCAATTTTGATGTAATTTGCAACATAATAACCATGCCACCTGCATTCACATCAAAATCGTCTATATAAATGATGAGCAATAGCTGACCCAGCACGGGTTCTTGCAATTCACCACTGGTCACAGGTCTCCAGCATGAATAACAATCCTCTAACTCACCCTCTGACTCCAACCTTCAAGCGAATGTTTTATTCAGTTGACAAGCTCACCCTGAACTCCATGTGATCTAACTTTGCTAACCAATGTACAATGTGAAACATTGTCAAAGACTTTACTAAAGTACATATGGACAACATTTACCACTCTGTCCTTGTCAATCCTTTTGGTTATTTCCTCAAAAAAATTCAATTAAGTATCTGAGACATGACTTTCCTCGCACAAATCCATGTCGATTAGTCCTAATCAGTCCTTGCCTCTCCAAATGCTTTTAAATCTTATGTTTCAGAATCAACTCCAGGATCTTACCCACCAACAATATCTGGCTCACAGGTCTAGAGTTCCCATGCTCTCCTAACAGGCTTTCGGAGTTAAATGAACAACATTAGTCACCCTCCAGTTCTTCCATCTTATAGATAGACAGGCTTTGGGAAGTCAGGCATTGAGTTGCTCACTGCAAGATTCCTACCCTTTGATCTCCTCTTGAAGCCAGTGTTATATCTATGGTTACCCTAGTATAGCTTCTAGTCAATGGTAACCCCCAGGAGGATGATAAACATATTGCTGGGGCTCAGTGATGATGATTCCAATGATTCAAGGAAGGATGGTGTAATTTGCCTCACATTTGTTTGGCGTGAATATTACTTGTCACTTGTCAGCTCAAGCCTGTGTTTCTTCCAGGCCTTGTTGCATATGAAGGTGGACTGCTTCAGTATATGGGAAATTGTATAATCAGTAAACATTCCCACGTCTGACCTTATGGTCATTGAAGCAGCTGAAGATGTTTGAGCCTCAGACAGTCTCTGTCCTGAGGAATGCCTGCAGGGATGTCTTGGAGTTCTTTTGTGTGAGTGATTGCTCCAACCAGCAGAAATATTCCATCAGATTCTGATCAACAATAATTTTACTTGGGTTCCTATTATCACATTCTGTCAAAAGCTGCCTTAATGTTAAGAGCAATTACTCTCACTTCCATTCTGGAGTTTCACTCTTTTGAGCTAAGCTTGGAATGATTTCAGGGGTCACGTGATCCTAATGGAACATGAACTGAACATCACTGAGCAGGTTATTGCTGCTTAATTACATTATTTCTGACACTGTCCTTCATATTCACATGGTAGACTGTGCACCAATGGGTCAGTGACTAACCACACGTAAAGTGTCCTGCTTTTTATAGACAGTTGTATTTGGGTAATTGACCAGTTTGTTGTTAGATGTCAGTGTTCTTGCTGTACTAGACTAGCTTGGTTAGGTAAGTGGCAATTTTTGGAGTTAGATGTTCTCAGGACCAATAGCAATTCCTGTTGCCAATGTCTCCAGCCATTTATTGATATCATGTTGAGTTGTCAGCAGATTGGCATCTGTGATGCTAAGGGCTGTTGACGGAGGTAGAAATGGATCATCACCTCTGCACTTCTGGCTGAAAACTGTTGCAATCGTCTCATCTTTATTTTTACACTGATGTGTTGGCTCCCCCATGACTGAGGATGTTGTTGTGAAGAGCAGCCTCCTGCTCCAATGGGTCACTTTTGTTGTCTATTGCGTTTTAAGACTAAATGCGGCAGAACTGTTCAAAGAGATCTGAACCATTGATTGTGTGATCACTTAGCACTGCTCATCGATTGTTATTGTACAGTTTGGCATGCACAACATCCTATTTTGTAGCTGAAGACCATGATAGATTTTCCAGGTTGCCATCTCATATCTAGGTCTGGCTGATGCTGTTCCCAGTGTTTCCTTCTCCACTGTTCATAGAACCAGGGTGGATCCTGGTTTTATGGTTACTGTAGAGTGTGGGAGTTGCCAGGCCATGAGGTTGCAGACTGAGTGAGTCAGGCAGAGTATGATCCTGTTACTACTGATGGTCTACTGCACCTCATAGGCGACTCGTCATTAGTTGCTGAATCTGTTTGAATTCAGTCCCATTATGTACAGGGGATGTGTATGTGTCACACAACTTTACATGGTGGAGGCTCTATAAAATGCAAAGATGCCCTTCCTCCCCACAAGGACTATGCAGTGGCCACTCTTACCAATATATTAAATGGAGAGGGACATCTGCAAAAGGCAGGTAGCTCAAGTATATGTTTCTCTTTCATAGTTCATTCATAACCTGCTGCAGGCTTGTCCCTCTGTCCCCTGGCAGCCCCACCCTCTGCTGTCTCTAGCTGCACAACTGGCAAGTGGTGCTGTGGAGCTTTTCTTGGTGTTAAGTATTGAAGCCACCCACCCAGAGTACAGTCTAGTGCCTTTTCACTCTCCATACTGTATTCAAATAGACAAGTATTCATTCGTGTGATATGATACATGTGAATTAACAGCAGGTTTTCTAGCCAATTTTATAAAGTGATTCAAAGAGACATCATAGGATCTGGTATCAATGCTGAGTACTATATTGACTATATGCCAAGAAGCTGACGCATCTGCCTGGCTCTAGCTTATCCGTGGGACAGGAGCTACCAGAGAACATGATGGTGTTGTCTGGGACATTGCCTGTATCATAGTATTTGATCAGCATGGCTATGTCCAAGTGTTAGTATTAGATTTAAAGTAGTGACAGAAAAAGGAAAGACCAGATCTAAAAGTTGAAGTTCTAAATTGGACAAAGGCCAATTTTGATGGTATTAGGCAAGAACCTTCAACAGCTGTTTGGGGGCAGATGTTCGCAGGTAAGGGGATGGCTGGAAAATGGGAAGCCTTCAGAAATGAGATGACAAGAATCCAAAGTATATTTCTGTTAGGGTGAAAGAAAAGGCTGGTAGATATAGGGAATGCTGGATGACTAAAGAAATTGAAGGTTTGGTTAAGAAAAAGAAAGAAGCATATTAGATTAGATTACTTACAGTGTGGAAACAGGCCCTTCAGCCCAACAAGTCCACACCGACCCGCAACCCACCCATACCCTACATTTACCCCTTACCTAACACTACGGGCAATCTAGCATGGCCAATTCACCTGACCTGTACATCTTTGGACTGTGGGAGGAAACCGGAGCACCCGGAGGAAACCCACGCAGACAACGTGCAAACTCCACACAGTCAGTCGCCTGAGTTGGGAATTGAACCTGGGTCTCAGGCGCTGTGAAGCAGCAGTGCTAACCACTGTGCCACTGTGCCGCTCACAAGATGCAAGATGTAGACAGGATAGATTGAGTGAATCCTTAGAAGAGTGCAAAGGCAGTCGGAGTATACTTAAGAAGGAAATCAGGAGGGCAAAAAGGGGACATGCGAGAACTTTTGCAAATAGAATTAAGGAGAATCCAAAGGGTTATAACAATACATTAAGGACAAAAGGGTAATTAGGGAGAGAATAGGGCCCCTCAAAGATCAGCAAGGTGGCCTTTGTGTTGGAGCTGCAGAGATTGGGGAGATAATAAATGAGTATTTTTCATCAGTATGTCGGGAGATAGATAGTGACATCTTGAAAAATGTCCATATTACAGAGGAGGAAGTGTTGGATCTCTTGAAATACATAAAGATGGATAAATCCCCAGGACCTGATCAGGTGTACTCTAGAACTCTATGGGAAGCTAGGGAAGTGTTTGTTGGGCCTCTTGCTGAGATGTTTGTATCATCGGTAGTCACAGGTGAGGTGCTGAAAGACTGGAGGTTGGCTAATGTGGTGCCACTGTTTAAGAAGGGTGGTGTTGGGATGGCCCCGCAGGGTCTCGTCTCCACGTGTTCTTTGGAAGGAGAGATCACACCGGCTTCTAAAGTTTGGAGCAAAACACCGTTTATTACAGAATCAAGACTGGCAAACTATACAACGAATTCTACAGCATGCAATTCGTTGGAGAAGGCGTTCTGTGTTCCTCTTCGGACCTGGTGCAGTTATACTTCGCGCTTCCTCGAGTTCACGGTCAGGTTCCCCTCGTTCGGTTCTCTCATTGGTCTGTTCACCTGTCTGTGAAGGGATTAGTGTCTCTATTGGCTGCACCGAGATATCCGTCCAGCTCCTGCAGTGCTGGACAATGGGCAGGCATCCTGGGCTCGGCAGTTTCCGATCTTACAATTCAAGAGTCTATTGTTTGGAAGAGTTTCCTCATTGCTATGCGTCTGGCTGTCTAGGCGTTTACAATAGTTTTCCATAGTTGAATAAACAGGTATTATCATTTAACATAAGTTCCGATGGAGTTTGACGTCAGCAAAGACATTAACAAGTACTTTATCGATTAAGTGTTTTATCGGTGCAATTTACACTATCCGATAGTTACCGGTTTCCTTTATTAGCAATGAGTTTGTAACAGGATGATCTGAAACTGACGGGCATGTTCTAATCACCGAGGAATGTGGCCTCAGGCAGGCAGTCCTGCAGTTGCTGGGTTTATTCCACATGGCTGTGGTTTAGCTGTTACTTGGCAATGTCTGTTCTAGTAATGGTGCTCCCCTCCCTAGCCCCAGTGTAGGTTACCCGATAGCAGATTATCCCCAACAGTGGTAAGGACAAGCCTTAAGGACAAGAACAATTAACCAGTGAGCCTGATGTCTACAAAACACAACCTCATAATTTTCTGCATTATTAGGTATTTGCCAGTATTACACCCCAACCGAAACAGCTTGAATGAAATGCTTTCATGGCCAACAGCCTTTGCGTTTTTCCAATCACTCCAGCCATTGGTTTATCTCACACAAATTGAATTGAATTAGCTGAGGGCTGCCATCTGTGATGTTGAGGCTCTTTGGCAAAGGCTGAAATAGATTCCGTTAACACTTCTGTCGGAACATTGTTGTGCATATTTCTGCCTTACTTTTCTATTCTTAAGATAGGTTCTTCCATCATTGAGGAAGACAATATTTGTGCAGCCTCCTCCTCTAGTTAAGTTGTTTCATTGTCCACTACCATTCGCTCTGACTGGATGTGATAGGATTGCAAATATTAGGTCTGATGGTGAGTAAGTGGTCCTGTTTGTTAACTTCATCTCATGTTACTGCTCTTGGCATGCCCTCCTGTATTCTTCATTGCACAAAGATTTGTCCCCGAGCTTGATGGTCATGGTTAAATGGAAGATATGCTGGACAGTGATGGAGTAAACTTCTGCTGTTGATGCCCACAACATTTCACACAGCCCACTGTTGAATTGCTGGAACTGTTGAAAATCAGCCCCGTTTAGCACAGTGATAGTGTCATACATACAATTGAAAATATATTCTCAATGTAAAATTGGGATGCTGTGTCGAGAAAGACTATTTGCGGCAGCAACTGTTACAAATATGGTCATGGATTAATGTACCTGCAGCCGGCAAATTGGTGAGAATGAGGTCAAATGAATGTTTCTTCCTCTTAATCATACTCTCCCAACTCGGTTTGACCCAGTCTAGCAGCTATGTTCTTTAAGACCCAACTATCTCAATCAGCAATGCTGCTGCCAAGCCACTTTAGGTGGTGGTTTTGAAATGGCCCACCCAATATACGTTCTCCCACTTTGCCTCCCTCTTATTGCTTCCTCCAAATACTGTTTAATCTGGAGGAACACTGATCCATCAGCTGAGGGAGAAAATTCAGCAGGAGGTTTCCATGTCAAAGTTTGATTCGACATCATCAGGCTTCGTTATATCAAATTGTTGCTTGAGCAGTCTGCAGGATGATTCTCATGATTTTGGCACTGGCCTCAGACATTAAGAAGGATGACTTTTCAGGGTCTACAGCGCTTTTTAATTTTGTCACTGTCAACCAAGGATATGAACGCACTGCTACTTTGCTGTATGACATTGACCCTATGACTCTTGGGAATGGATCCTCCGGGGTCTCTCTCCATTAGTTACTACCAGTGCCTTGTCTATTCCACAAATGTATACAATTTGTTCTACATCAAATAACGGTGCAATTCTGTTTGTAATCTGCATAACTGACCCTCTGTAACACTCCCTGTCATCCCCTCTAGCCACTACTTCCAACTCTATCTCCCTAACCTAACTTATCTCCATATTCTTCATCAACTACTACAAGCCCTAACTATCACTGTCAATTCTTTCAAACCCTTCACTGTCTGTAACCTCCTCCAGCCACTTAACCCTCTCTGTCTGCTAACCTCCTCCAGCTCCCAATACCCTTACTATCTCTCTAACCCCTAGCTGCTGCACCTCTTCCCAAACCATGAATGAATAAAAAATTCACATTCAGGTAAGCTCCTCTAGCCTTGCTATTTCTATAATGTCTCCATCCCTGCAATCCTATTTCAGTAACATCTTCCAGTCTACAAAGACTCTAAAGTCTCCTCTAGCCATTCAACCCTTCCTATTTCATAGAATGCCTACAGTGTGGAAACAGGTCCTTCGGCCCAACAAGCTCACCCTGACCCTCTGAGCTGTATCCTATCACAAACGCAATCCCCTACACTATTCCTCTACATTTACCCCTGACTAATGCACCTAACTTCCACATCCCTGAACACTATGGGCAATTTAGCATGGCCAATTCACCTAACCTGCACATCTTTGCACTGTGGAAGGAAAGCAGAGCACCTGGAGGCAACAGTGAGAATGTGCAGACTCCACACAGACCTAGGCTGGATTTGAATCCAGGTCCCCGACGCTGTGAGGCAGCAGTGCTAACCACTGAGCCACCGTGCCATCCATCACTGAGCTGCTGAGCTGCTGTGCTGCCTGTATTTCTGTAAACCTCCGCAGCATGTAGACTCCTCTACCTCCCCTGGCCTTAATATACCGCCATATCTCTTTAATCTTCTCCAGCATATAGCCCCATTCTCTGTTCCATAATATTCTTCTATTTTTGTACACTCTTCCAGCATCAATAACCCTCCTAACTCTGTAAGCTGCTCCAGCATGTACACGCATCCTGTGTCTCTGTAACCTCGCACCAGTCTTAAAACTCTGAAACTTCTTCCAGCCTTCATTCTGCCCTACAATTGTAATCTCCTCAAGCACACAAATCCCTACTGATTTCTTTAATCTCCTCTAGCTCTTAGATCCCTCATCTCTGTAACTGCCAGCAAGTATATCAATGCTCTCTGTATCTGTGACTAACTCCAGCCCCTACACCCAGCCTCATCTCTGTAAGCTCCATCAGTTATTCCAGCCCTCCTTAACTCTATAACTTCCTCCATTCCCTACACTCATCCCTTTCTTTGCAACATCCTCTAGCACTTACACTATACGCCATCTGTGGACCCTCTTTCAGCACCTACATCTCCCCAATCTATGTAATCTCTTCAAAGCTCTGACACTTCTCCCTACTCTATAACCATCAACAGCATTTACACCCCTCCCTTTTTCCTTAACCTCCTCCATCCCCTTGAGTCCTCCCACCTCTCTAACCTCTTCCTGCCCCTGCACCACTGCTTATCGGAACATTTTTTTTCACAGTGCATTTTCTGCACCATTTTATTTTTCTGTTTTAATGTTCTTCTTCAAATTTCGTATTTCTTAAAATACAAAAACATAATACACATAAACTGCAATCCTATATCAAGACTACCGCAGATAAATTAAATAAAAGGGCCAGCCATTTCCCTTCTGTTCTAAGGATGTATTGAAATTTCTGAAAGCTCAAACCTCGAGTCTCGGCTATAACATTGTTTCCATTGAGTGACAGGGTTAATCAGAAATGCTCACCTTCAAATAAGTACTTCTTTCTGTCTGTGAGTGTTCCTAAAAGAAAACTGAAATTTAATCAGAATAAAAGACCTCACAGTGTTACTGGAAATGGGACAGAATGTCTGAATGATTTGATGCATATTGAGAGCATTCTTTTAAATCCATAGTCCATAACTCTCAACAGCCATAGATGTTGAATCTCTTACTCCTTCAAAAGTGTTTGAAAAGTGCCCATTTAATTATGTCTTTTGTTGCATTTCTCACCAGACCTTATCATTTTTAATCCAGGGCTATTTATTTCCATGTAAGCTGGGTTGTGGCAAGACTTCTGAATGCAAACTATTGTTTAATTGTAAAGTGTACAGCAATAAATGGTGATGTCCATCTTTTGAGACTTTTCATAAAATAGTTTGTGGCATACTTCGATCTGATTTTAAGTATATAATTCTTGTTCCTTGACAAATACTGTTGAACCATAATATGCAAAGAGAAAACAGAAAATGATTGAAACACTGAGGAAGTCAATCGGCACCTGAAAGAAGGCTATATGTTCTGGCAATAGCTTTGTAATTCAGTTTATTATAGAGTCAAGTAGCGTTAAAACAAATCCCAGAAACTTATTTCTGTTTCTTGTCTATTACGTATGTATTGAAATTTCTCAAAGTTCAAAACTCAGGTCTTGGCTATAAAATTGTGTCCAGTGAGTGACAGGGTGGTTCAGACTGGTTCATTAAATTTTCTGTCATTGCTTCTAATCTATGAGGCTTGGTTTACCCTTCCCCACAACAAAACAAAGTGCTGCAGATGCTGGAGAACTGAAACAAAAACAACATGCTGGAAAAACTCAACCGGTCTGGCAGCATCTCACTCAGAGAAGTAGATTTTATGTCTTGAGTCCAGTGACCCTTCATCAGAACTTTGCCAATTCTTCCCTCGTCAGATATGGTTGGTTCATACTGAATGAGCAGCTTCAAACCCCATTTGCTTTCTCAATATCGTCAATGTAAAATGGGTTGATGATTGTGGGTTGCAGTTTCACATAAAAGATGAAGAACAATTTAGTCCTTATGACATGTCCTTGTCCTTCCTACTCACCCCATTATTATGACCACCTCCTAAGTCATTATAGTTCCAAATATTATGGTCGAAACTGTTATGTTTCCAGGTGAAGAGGAATGAACTGACTCCACTTGATGCTCAAACCCCCACGGGTGTTTGCACTAATGTTATTTTAAAAGAAAATCACTGCCCTTGTGGTACTTGAGTGCCAGATCCAAATGTTCCCATATTTTAAAAAGAACCAATTTAACCAAGCCTTCTTTCACTAACAAAATGAATAAATGTATTAATTGCTGGATGTTATAAGAAATAGCAATGCAATAAACCTACACAGATGATAGAAAAAGTTATGAGTCCACAAAGATGCAAGTTGAAAAAGTAGATAAATAGATCAATCTCTGACTGTGACAGCATCATTTTTGAAAGTCTTGGTTTAGTGGACTGATTGATGTTCCTTTGTCCTGATCTTGTTCTTAACTGGTTTGCCTAATTTGGATTGATAAAAAGCCCTCCTTTATTTGCAACACAGCGATCTGTGCAAGATAGTTCTTTGGTTGTGAACTTCTCAGACGACCAAAGCTCAAGCCTTGGATGATATATATTCATCCCAGTGGTCCACTCCAGTAGAGTTGAAACAGGCTTTAGGAATTCTTAAAAGAGAAAAAGTACAAAGTATGTCTGCAGGTCATGATCAAAAAAGGATTGTTTGCTGTTCAGCAAGGGATCATTAGCTCATCATTATCTTTGTAGTAACAAGAGATCAAAGTCCAGTCTGAGGTTTGTGTTACGTCAATTCCACACAGACTTCTGTTTACTCACCTACAGTTTCTCTACAGCAGAACTCCTACCAACCCTTAATTCAAAACAAAAATATTTTTCAGAAGTATTCTGGAGTTCTGATTCATCAGCATTACGTTTTCCCACTGCCAGGCAGTTTGCACCTTATTTCTTTCATGTCTCTGGTATATTTCATTGGTGCAATAGGAGTGAAGAAAGAAAGAACTTCATCTGTGTGACGTGATGAAATTACTCACAAGGGAACATGAAGAGTCCCCTGATGTTTTTGCACCTTTTTTGCAGTTGACTATGGTGTATTCAATTTATAGCAACTTCAGTGTACCTTGCAATCACAGAAGAAAAACAATTTTCATGAATTTCCTTTCATTACCCCAGTAAACAATTTGCCAGTAATTTCATTCATACAACCTAAAGGAGTGAGAACTCTTTGAGGCATCCCTGCCTTTCAGCTAAATAAAAAAAAGTGGATCTTTTAGCTCAGCTATTTGTTCCTGCATTATGTTCATTTGGCTTGTTTTTCTTGGTTTCCAAAAATCTTTTGACCTCTTCCCTAAATAGTTAATAATTGACAGAAAAAAACAAAATCGTTGGAAAAACTCCACAGGTCTGGCAGCATCTGTGGACAGAAAGCTGAGTTAATAATTCAAATCCTCCTTCGGAAATGGTTCCTCCCTGTCTTTGATTTCCTCTTTTATAGTTCTTTTGTTGGGGCGATGGTCCTTATATCGTTGACAAACTCAAACTGTTATCTCCTTATTTTCATAGAATTAGAATGTTACAGTGCAGTACAGGCCCTTCAGCCCTTGATGTTGTACCAACCTGTGAAAATAATCTGATGCCCATCTAACCTACACCATTCCATTATTATCCATATGTATGTTCAATGCACTTAACATCGACAAGTCTACTATTGTTGCAGGCAGGCCGCTCCACACCCCTACTACTGTCTGAGTAAAGAAACTGCTCCTGATATCTGTCCTAAATCTACCATCCTCAATTTAAATCTATGTCCCCTCGCGTTAGCCTTCATCTTTCTTGGAAAAAGGCTCTCACTGTCCACCCTATCTAACCCTCTGATTATTTTGATTAAGTCACCTCTCAACCTTCTTCTCTCCAATGAAAACAGTTTCAGTTCCCTCAGCCTTTCCTCATAAGGCCTTCCTTCCATACCAGGCAACAGCTTAGTAAATCTCCTCTGAACCCTTTACAAAACTTTCACATCCTTCCAATATTGTGGTGACCAGATCTGTACGCAATACTCCAGGTGCAGTCTTACCAGTGTTGTGTACAGCTGTAGCTCTGAAACTCAATTCCCCCCACCAATAAACTCCAATACACCATATGACTTCTTAACAACCCTATCAATCTGGGTGGCAGCTTTCTGGGATTTATGCACCTGCACAGAGATCTCTCTGTTCATCTATACCACCAAGAATTTTACCATTCTTAGCAGTACTCTGCATACCTGTTACTTCTTACAAAGTGAACTACCTCACATTAAACTCCATTTCCCACTTCTTAGCCCAACTTTGCATCTTATCTATGTCCGTCTGTAGCCCATGTCATCCTTCGGCACTATCCTATCTTAGTGTCATCTGTAAATTTACAAACCCATCCTTCTATGCCCACATCCAAACCATTTATAAAAATGACAAACAGCAGTGGCCGCAAAACAGATCCTTGGGACACACCACTGGTAACTGAGCTCCAGAATTAACATTTCCCCATAACTGCCACCTTCTGTCTTCTTTCAGCTAGCCAATTTCTAATCCAAACCTTTCAATCCTGAAATAGCCTACTATGTGGAACTTCATCAAACGTTTTACCGAACTCTACATACACCACATCAACGACTTTACCCTCATCCATCTGTATTGTTACCTTCTCAAAGAACTCGAAAAGGTTAGTGAGACACAACCTGCCCTTCACAAAACTGGGTCGACTATCCCTAATCAAATTATTCCTTTGCAGATGATTATAAATAATATCTCTTATAACCTTTTCCAACACCTTAACCCACAGCCGAAGTAAGGTTCACTGGTCAATAATTGCAGTAGCTTTTTTTTATCAGGACAACAGGTTTTACATTTAACCAATCAATTTAAATCAGATCCGCAGCTAGAAATAATCTTATTAAACTAAACTGTAATTGTTTTGACAACATAGGAAGAATCTTGCTTTGAGAAATTGATATGTCATCATGGGTCTAAAAGAAGGTGGAATTGGGATAGAACCCCAGAACAAACTACATCTACAAGAGGTAACAGCTGTCAGCTCTTAGAGAAAGCACCATGCATTTCTTAACATTATTACGCCACTCCTAGCACAGATTTCTGTCGAAAGAATTCACAGAGAAGGCATTCCTGACAGAAGAGTTGAAAAAGAAGGCACAGAACATTTTGGAAGGCACATAACCTAGCTGTCATTTCAAGAGAATAATTTATATGTTTTTTTTGTTTTTTGAGTAGTATTTATTTGAATGGCATAACATTAGAATTTTGTTATTTTTGGGAATGTTCAAGCCAGAAGTAGTTTATTCAGGTTTGTAATAGTTTACTTAATTTGTCCACTGTTAGCGTTAGATAAATAAATTATTTATTGACTTAAAGTAAGTGGAAGGGATTCATTTTTATGTAACGACTAGAAGCTGTTAAGAAGGTGTTCACGCCACTTTTTAACAGTCTTTTTACAGATTATAGGGCGAGGTGTTCCTCTTTGGTTACAGGTTTTAGGTCTCGCAGAGGGTGAACTTCTGCTTTGTAACAATATGCAATTTGAAAGCACCTGCGCCTAATTAGAACAATGAATGTTATATTTACAGGTGCTGAGTCAAACATTTTCATAGCAATTATACCTGCACTAAACTTAATATAAATGCTATATAGACCACAACGAATATAAAGGCAAATGACCTAAACAAGTCTTCATTAAAAATAATCATGATGAACTGGTCCTATGTACCAAGAAGTTAACCTAATGCATTTGACTTGTCTGCAATGATGACGCAGTGTGTAGATTAAAACTTAAGTGAATAGTCTGAGAGAGATTTGAGATTATGTTGCACCTGTACTCATCACCTGACTGAATAAGAAGCCAACTAAAAACTTGGCTGCGTTTTCTTTGGAATGTTTGAATTTATCATTGTGGCCAGTCATGAACTCAGTTGCAAACTCCTGACACAATAGCAAGGCAGTTATATTTCCAAGGAGAAATGTAACTGGGATAAATCTCCAGTGTTTGATACTTCAGATGAGGAAAAAAAATTCAGCAATGAGAAACAACTCATTGGCAGTCGCCAAATTAGTTTATTGCAACAATAATAAGAAGCAACTAATTAGCTCCCTGAAGAGTGAGTCATGCATAAGTACCCATTTGTTCAATACCTTACAGAACCCGTTTAGTGAATCCAACAGAAATGCATGAAATGCCTACAGGGCCAGTGTTGGCCATTTACTATCCCATCATTGCAACAATTGGAGTTCCAGGTAAAGTGCTGCAGAATGAAAAGAGCTGCATGAATCTCTGTCTGTTCTGCATTTTCAAGTCACAAGTCTTCATATTACAAGTAACATTTCCACTAATTGATTAGGTAGAATTTTCCTTCTCACTGGGCTGATGTATTTTGCCTAAATGGTATACATTTTAATTGGTGGTAATGTGTTTTTTGTAAATGTATTAATTATAATAATATGAATTTTTAAATGAAATTATTGTCACAATTTTGCACCATTTATAGCATAGGTTATATTATGTCAACCTTATAAATTTCACAGCTTGATTGGCATTTTCTCATTATACTTCCTGTCTATTATATCAGATTTGACAGTACTCCATTGTCCTAAGACAGGTAATAAATACATGATTTCCTCCATTAATCACTTAGAATTTTTGATGTCAGTCTGGTCTGTTAATTTAGTTTCACTACTTTGCGTTTTGGTGAATTCTTAACCTGTTGTCAGGATTTCCTTGATTATTGACAATTCAAAGAATGAACAAATTTTGATATTTGTCCGTATAGTCCAGTTGTGACTTTAATATTTACCCTGCAAATGAATTATTTTGATATTAACAGGGAGTAAATTAAGTTTTATTATTTCTCCATTTCACTGCTTTATAGACCTTCTTGGCTCTCCTCTTCCTGCTGCTTATGTTTCAGTGATGCTGTCAATGGAGAAAATAATGTCTTTGTTATTCCAGCATATGGCTGGAACAGGGTCAATCTTCCTTGTGATATCCACCGTGAGTGAGGCAATGTGAACGTTAGCAACACACAATTTTAATTCACAAGTTTTGTACATATCAAACAATGCAACAATGTTGATCATCTCACAGTTTTTTTTATGGTAGATGAACTTGCAATTTTTTATTCATGTTTTGTCTTGAGTGCACATTACATTAGTGTTTACACCTCTCTTTCTCAATTGCAGCAAACTTTGCAGCGGTTGTAATCCTGTTCCGAAGAAGATGTGGTCTTTCTAGATCTATCATTAATTACCTAGTGTCCATGGCTGTAACAGACTTTCTGGTTGTAGTCACAGCTGTAATATTAAACCGGATTGTGGGAATTTATTTCCCATACAGTTTCCTGTCCATCACACCAGTATGCAGCTTTCGTTCTGCCTTAATTTATGCAGCACTTGATAGTTCCACCTGGTTAACCGTTGCATTCACATTTGATCGATTTGTTTCCATTTGTTGCCAGAAGATGAAAACAAAATATTGTACTGAGAAGACTGCGACACGGGTTATAGTAATATTATCTGCATTGAGCTGTCTAAAAAATGCTTGGCATCACATTGCTTTAGAACCTCTCTACGTCATTAATAACATATCTTGGTTTTGTAAGGTAAAAGCTATGGTTTATACAGAAACTGCGTGGGCTGTGTTTGATTGGATCAGGTCAATGTTAAACCCCCTTCTGCCCTTCATTCTCATTTTGTTGCTCAATACTCTGGTTGTCAGATATATTTTGGTGGCTAATAGCTCCCGGAGAAGACTCTGTGCCCAGAACAACAGAAAGAACCAAAGTGACCTAGAGATGGAGAAGCGGAGGAAGTCCATTGTTTTACTCTTCACCATTTCAGGGAGTTTCATCCTTTTAAATTCATTACTTTATGCAAAAATACTCTATATACAAATTGCACGTGTTCCTTATCCTACAGATTCTGATTTCAGCAATCCCACATTTCTTCTCCAAGAAACTGGATATATGCTTCATTTTTTGAGTTCCTGCATCAACCCATTTATTTATGCTGGCACTCAGAATAAGTTCAGAGAAGAGTTAAAGAACGGGGTGATGTATCCATTGACCATTTTTATTAAATTGGTTAAAGTTTGAAAACAGCACAATTAAAATGCACTGTATATTTGTATCATGGCATATTCTTCTATGTGTCAAATAGGGTCCCAAATCTGATTCTCCTGCTCCTTGGATGCTGCCTGACCTGCTGCGCTTTTCCAGCAACATATTTTCAGCTCTGATCTCCAGCATCTGCAGTCCTCACTTTCTCCCAAATCTGATATGCACTGTTTACAAAATCATTTTCCAAAATACAAAGAAAGGGGTAGATAAAGAATATTATGTTCCAGATACTTCTACTTTGTTAAATATGCATGCTTCAAAGTTCATTAGAAACAAAAAAAGAATGCCAGAGTTGCTGAAAGAGTTGAGTTCACCCTCATCCTGATTCCTGCCTCTCCATCTTGACTCCTGCCTTTTCTCTCTCTGGTGGACTCCATTTTGCCTAGGCCAGTAAACTGCTTCTCCAAGCTGTGCCTCGCACAAACGGAACCCACCTATCTATTTACAATATGCTTGTGTTTCTTGATAATCACAGACTGAATGTTATTTGTTCCCCTCATCTTCCATGTGGTAGTGACTGCCTCTGTTTCTGTCTCTGCTTTTTTGTTGACTATGAAATTCATCATCTCCCATCCACAGTCAACAACTTTAGTGGACTATCGCTGGTAGTGAGTATGGGAGGAATTATTTGTCAACTGCCTGAAGATATCTGGCTCTTAACTTCAGAGATTGAGGGGTGCTGCACAGATTTGGCATCTGCTCATCTCTGAGTCCTGCAAAATAATGAAAAACTATTGAGAAGAACACGTCATTATTTCTGTAAGGTAGGCTCTATTTAGTGTGGGACACATGCAAACTTTTTTAATGAGACAGGCTCGATTGACTTTGTGATATTGGATTGTGGCATTGAGCAAATTTCAGCACTAGCCTGGTAGATTTATGGGACAAACACATTGTCTCTCACCTCTGATATTGCCTTTTATTCCTGAACAGTAAAACTTCCAGTAGGCTTCTAGTTGTCCAGCAATGCACAAAGAACCTAAGCAAACACACAGAAGACAGCCAAAGTGAATCTTTGCAATATCCTTTCTCTGCCATTTCGAGATCCTGCACTGCTCCATTGATGTTACTCACATTCGCTTATCGTTCCCAACTGGTTCTCCAAACAGTCAGTTTTCATAGAGTCGTACAATTTTACCATATAGAAGGATGCTATTTGATGCATCATGTTTGCATCACATCCGGAAAGAGCTCCCCAGATGGTCCAGTTTTCCATACCCGTCCCTGCGGCCCACTAAAATCAGTTCCTCGTCTCACCCTTGCTTCTGACTGAACACTCAGGAGGGAGGCAGAACTTAGGCAAGAGACAAAAAGTGTGGTGCTGGAAAAGCACAGCTGGTCAGGCAGCATCTGAGGAGCAGGAGAGTTGACATTTTGAGGCAATGGCCTGGTGGTATTATCGCTAGACTGTTAATCTAGAAAGCCAAGTAATGTTCTGGGAACCTGTGTTTGAATCCCACCATGGCACATGATACAATTTGAACTCAGTAAAATCTGGAATGAAGGTTTGAATGATGACTGTGAATCCATTATCAATTGTTGGAAACATCCATCTGTTTCTCTAATGTCCTTTAGGGAAGGCAGCTACCATCCTTACCTAGTCTGGCGTACACGTGACTGTGTATCCACAGCAATGTGGTTACCTCTTAACTGTCCTAAGGGCAAAATAAAGCCAGTGTTCCCCTCATCCCATGAATGAATAAGAAAAATAAATCAAGAATGTTTTTCCAGCACGCAGTGGCCAAGTGGGAAGGCGTTGGTCTCGTAAACCAAGGGTGCTGCTCAGATTTGGCATCCGCCTGCTCATCTCTGAATCCCCACAAGTGTCTAGCAGCGCATTGCTTGTGGTAGCTGTGATGAGGAGCTTGACTCTCCTGCCCCTCGGATGCTGTCTGACCTGCTGTGCTTTTCCAGCACCATACTTTTTGACTCTGATCTCCAGCATCTGCAGTCCTCACTGTCTCCCAGAACTCAGGCAAGTGCAATTTATTCATGCATCAGTCGTTTGGAGCAAGGAGAGAGCCACAGGATCTTCCACGAATCTGACCTCGATGTGAGAAAGCATTTTTCCCGCAATCCTTCCCTGTATTAACGTGATTGCATACAATGTGAGGACAGCCTTTCCCTCCTAATCCATACACCCGATCCGGTAAAACACTTTATCAGTGATGGGCACCCGCTCAGTCAGCCTCGGCATCTCACGACCTTATCGTGTCTCCTCGCCATTATATTCTGTAATCCTTGGGATCTTTCATGCATACTATTCATTCACTTTCCAAAGTGGCTGTCTGTACTCTCTTCGATCTGTGTCAAAGAAAACCTCTTAAGATTTGGAGATGCCGGTGTAGGACTGGTGTGGACAAAGTTAAAAATCACCCAACACCAGGAGTACACAACCACCTGATGAAGGAGCAGCGCCCCGAAAGCTAATGCTTCCAATCAAACCTGTTGGACTGTAACCTGGTGTTGTATGATTTTTAACTTACCTCTGAAGGACAGCTTGAATTCTATTATTCACTCTATTCCATTTAATTCTAACTAATTGCTAAAAAAAAACTTATAACATTGATTTCCATTCTGAAGTTAGTCAAGGTAAGGTACAGCTACTTCTACTCTTAGTACACTGTAATGAACGGCTGGGAACAATCCATATTGTCCAGAGCTAATGAGGGTCCTTCTTAAAATTAATTAAGTTTCACTCATAGCCATAAATGTTTCGGTTATATGCATCATATTTATGTTGGAGAGTAATTAAGAAATAACTGTTTGCCATGAAATAACTAACTGCTGTTCGGACAGCTATTTAGAGAGTTAATTATACTATTACCTTGTTCCTGATGCTAAGTGTAGTGGCATAATCACTCTTTTGTAAGTGAACTGAGGATATTTGCTTATTTGTCTCAGTAGTCATGTTCTTATCATATCTTTCGAGGATGGTTGCTCCTCAAGGCCGCTTTTCCTGGCTTTGGATCAGGTTTGCTAAAAGGAACTATGATTTTCTTTTACGGAATGGCTTGGACAGACTCTTAGTCTCGTTTCTCTCCTTTCAATCAGCTTGTGTTTTATGTTTTGCCGGGCTAGCCTTTTTTGTCGAAAATTTTGCGGGAGTACACATTGGCCATTTTGTTATAACCATTTACAAGTCATTCCACATTTACCCTGTCAAAATTATTCACAATTTTGAACAGCTCATACCTCTTCATAGTCACTGTTTCAAGGAGAAAAAGCCCTTTTTTTTGGCTCTTGCATCTAAACTGCTCGTTTTTGGTTTCATCATCGTGAATCCCTTTAGAGCTCTCCCCAAAATTTAAAAACCTTCCTTAATTAAGGTGGCCAGAACTGAGCACAATATTCCAAATGTGGTCTGGTCAATGATTCGCTGAACTGTAATATCATTTCCTTGCTTTTATGATCCGTGTCTCTAATTTGTAAAAGAAAGAATCATATACACCTTCTTAACCACTGTTTCGATTTGCCTAGTTACCTTCAGAGAACCGTGAGTCCCTAGGTTCGTTTGCCTCTGTACTCCCGTCAAGATTGTACTTTGAAGTCTGTATTGTCTCTCCTCGTTTCTTCACCCAACTTGCTTCCTCTCACATTTCGCTGTGCGCATGTCCAGCAATGAGATTACAAATGTCAATAGTTCTGATTTAGTAGCCACTTCTAAATTATACTAAGTTTTTTTTTCTCACATTGTTTTAGCTGTCACAGGAGGGTTTAAGATGATGTCTTCCAAGGCATTAACCTCGGATTCTTGACTGAGAATCTAATACTCCGACTCCAGCACTTCCCCAAAAGTGCTGGTGTCAGTTTCCTGTCTCTGACTAGTTTGGTCTTTGAAATCCACGAATCACCCTTTCCTAGATATTCTTGTTTTCTCTTTCACAATTGGAAAAAATCATGAACGCAATGATACGGCCAGAGGGGAAAACAGCTATCTGTACTCTCTGTGAATCTATCTGTAAATCCGTTGGGGGACTTCAAAAACATTCCGAGGATTCTTAACATCTTCCATTTTCGGACTGCCCGCGGCCTCAACAACTCGATTTGAGTCCAGCAAAGTATCTGTTATTTTATTCTAAGTAGGAAGATGAGGGAAGTCAAAATAATTAAACACGAAAAGGGGGAATTGTCTGGATTGAATTGAATTGAATTGCTGCTACCGTGGAGTAGCACTGATACATTGGTCGAGTGATCACCTAATTTGCTGTAATTTTACTTGAGTAATAGTAGCAGAGTGGCATATAGGTAAGGTAATAAATGAAAAATTCATTTGAGTCTCCTGGTGCACGTTGGAAACCTTCCAACTACACGGTTTATCTTCCATAATTCGAGCCCAGTGTTTGTCCAATTCATTTTCTCTTGTTTAAGAGTTCTCATATGAGTATTCCTGTTTGAAAAAAAAGTCCAATGGGCCTGTACTACTACAGAAACTGCATTTGTGACTGAAATATCGGGAGTAATGTTTATACCAAAGGAAATGTTGGGAAATAACATCTGTTTCATCCACACAAACATTTCATATTTCAGATTGTCCTGATCGACCACGCAATGGCCTTTCCTCCTTCACTCCCACTCTCTATGGGTACTGACTCTGATGGGAAAGTCAAGGTTAGAGTGGTGCTGGAAAAGCATAGCAGGTCAGGCAGCATCCGAGGAGCAGGAAAATCGACGTTTCGGGCAAACGCCCTTCATCTGATGGGAAAGCTCAACTCTGGGCAAGCCCTTTGCGCCTTGAACGCACAGCAGAAAGAAATTCTCCTTAATTGGATGATTCACCGTAGAAAATAGGCATCATTTCGGAACGGGGAGACAGCTCCACGCACCCCCACCCCTTTGAGAGTACCCAATACCAATCGACATACCAATATCACATTGCAACTCCTCCCAATGGCGTTGCTTTTGCGATGATTTTTGTTTCCTCAGCGCATCTGTTTTGATCAGAGAAATGTTTCTCCTCCAAACAATGTGTTGCGATGGAACAGAACCAGTTACTTTGATCTATGCTGTGACAATACTGTCCTGCATCTCTTGCAGAGGGGTTTTGTCTCGGTGCTGCCAGTCTTTCCTACTGACAGTGTTTTTTAAAGATTAGATTAGATTCCCTACAGTGTGGAAGCAGGCCCTTTGGGCCGGTCCAAGCCGACCTCCGAAGAGCAACCCACCCTAGGCCCGTTTCCCCTCTGACTAATGCTCCCAACACTACGGGCAATTTAGCATAGCCAATTCACCCGACCTGCACACCCTTTGGACTGTGGGAGGAAACCGGAGCACCCGGAGGAAACCCACGCAGACACGGGGAGAACGTGCAAACTCCACACAGTCACCCAAGGTTGGTATCGAACCAGGGACCCTGGTGCACATGGGGTTTTGGTTTCTCCCTCTGTTTTTTCTTTCACAATAAGTCAAAAAAAATCATGAATCGCAGTCAGATTCGCTCAAATCCAAAGGACTTTAGTAGTGCTTTGAGTTTTTTTGTTAGGTAGAGGCTGGAGCAAACAACTTGCTGCCGTGAAAAAGCTGCCAACATCATCAAAGCCCCTTCGTACCCGGTGAAGATTTTCCACAGCCTCTTCCATCAGGTAGAAGACAGGGGAGCATGAATATATGCACCGGTAGGTTCAGGAACGACTTCCTTCCGCCATTATTAGACTACTGAATGGACTCTCGCCTAATCTTACTCACGTGATCTCTCTTTTACGGCCTGTGCAATGCAACTCGTATGCTTCTGTCTCAATCTTTTGTCCTGTACAGCCTTTTATTACTGTTAACTGACAGTACTGCTTGAAAGTAAAGCTTTTTTTACTGTACTTCAGTACACGTGACAATAATATTCAATCAATGTGTTAAAATTCTCTCTGTCGTTATATTGAAAATCTAGATAGTGAGTTTCCCTCTTAAAACCAAAATGGGCTGTTTGTTTACTTCAGTGATCCTTCTCGACTGAAGAGAGTCAAAACTTCAGAACAGTAACTGTTTTGCTGAGTTGCATTTTTGACAAAGTGTGTGTTTGGGGGCGCTGCATAAATTGGAACAGTTGGTAATTTGTGACTAAATTGTTTTGTTAAGTTTGACAATAGAGTAAAGTTATAAAATATAAGGTAAGATCTAGGCTACTGCCACAATATATTTTGAGGAAACCGGCTGGTCTGGTCTCTAATAAATTGGAGGTTCGTCCGGGATCAAAACGTTTCATTACAAGTTGGGTTGACTGTGGGCGGCATGGTGGCACAGTGGTTAGCACCTGAGACCCGGGTTCAATTCCCGACTCAGGCGACTGTGTGGAGTTTGTGCATTCTCCCCGTGTCTGCGTGGGTTTCCTCCCACAGTCCAAAGATGTGCGGGTCAGGTGAATTGGCCATGCTAAATTGCCCGTAGTGTTAGGTAAGGGGTAAATGTAGGGGTATGGGTGGGTTGTGCTTCGGCGGGTCAGTGTGGACTTGTTGGGCCGAAGGGCCTGTTTCCACACTGTAAGTCTAATCTAATCTAATCTAATCTAATCTAATTATTGGATTCAAAGACAGTTAGTCATGATTGCTGATGTTCTCTTTTCAAATGTTGCATTCAGTTTCATTTTGTTGGTTTAAATAGGGTGTGCATTGTGTAATGATGGCTCTTTCAGTGCATAAGATTATCCTGGATATGGAAGAAGTCACGTGGTGCGGCATACAGCAATTGGTTCAGGGAAAACTGGTTTTGAATTGGCAGACCAGCGGAACCTGGTGTTGCCTGCGTATATGAGGCAAGGAGAGAAACTGCATTGACAGCTTAGCGTCCAGAATCAACAGAAACGCATTTGGAATTATTAGAAATGGCTAAAATTCACTTACAAATGAAAGACTTTGAATTATGATGAGGAGCATGTTGAAAACAAAAAAAAAACGAATACCGTCAGCAGAAGAAAGAAAAACAGTTGGACTTTGTGAGTTGAATTTAACAGTCGAAAGTCGACTTAAACTGGCGAAGATAAAGTTAAAAGATTGGAGAAGTGATGAGGACAATGATGAAAAGCAAATGCACCTTGCACAAAGGCCATTGGGAACCTGGATAACTACATGCCAGCAGAACGTTGCCACGCTTCTTGGGCAGGAGGGAGCGAGCTCTTTCTCATTTCATTTGAGAACGCGGTCAAACCAATGAAATGACTACGGACCCTGTAAGCTCACTCCTCTCCCGCTCCTCTCGCTCCCCCATTCTCACTCTCGCTCTCTGTCCTCTCTCAGTCTCCTTGACCCCACCCAGGTCTCTTCCCCTCTACCCATCTCTCTCTCTCACACCCTCTCTTCTGCTCGCTCTCTCCGTCTCCATCTCTCCACTATCTTGGATCAGTCTCCGCATTCTCTCTATTCCACTGTCTCTCCTCCTCACTCTCTCTCTGCCTCTCCTGCTCTCCCTCTCCAGCCCTCTCTCTCTACCTTACTGGATCTTTCCTCATTCTTTCTCTCTCTGTCCCACTTCACCCTTCCTTCCCCCCTCCCCTCTTACTTCACCGTTCTCTATCACCCTATCTCATACCCCAAGCACAGATTTCTCTCCTCTGCACGTCTCACTCCCCTCTCCATCTCTAGCATCCCCCTCTCTGTGTATCCTCTCTGTCCTCCTTTACCCTGTTGTCCCTCTCTCCTTCTCTCTCCCATCACTCACTCTCTGTCACCCCATCCCTAGACTCTCCACACCTGTCTCTCACTTTCCGAGGCTCCATCTCTATCTCTCTCTCTCTCTCTGTCCCTGTCTCCACATCTCTCTCCCCTCCCCTTTCTTTCTCCCCACCTCTCTACCCTTTCTCTCTCTCTCTCTCTCTCTCTCTCTCTCTCTCTCTCTCTGCCCCTCTCCCTAATCCCTTCTCTCTCAACCCACCTCTCTCTCATTCCATCTCTCTCCCTCTCTCTCACCCTCTCACCTCCTACAACCTCTCTGTCTCTTTGTCTCTCTCACCTCTCTCTCACACTACAACCGCTCTCCCCTTCTATCTCCCTCTCTCTACCCTTTCTCTCACAATCTCTCTCCCAACTCCTTTTTATATTTTCTCTCCCATAGCTTTATCTCCACTTCTCTCTCTCTCCCTGAACACTGTTTCCCACTGTCTTTCCCTCTCATTCACTATCTCTCTACCTCTGTCTCTTCCCATTGCTGTCTTCGCCTCTCTATCCCTCTCTCTCTCTCATTACCGCCACCTTTATCTCTTAGCTTCTTCTCCTCTATCCACCCTATGTTTTTCCATTTCTCTCTTCCTGATCTCGTTTTCTCTCTCTGTCTCTCTCTCTCTGTCTCTCCCCCCATCCCTCACTTACCCTCAGTCTGTCTCCCTCTCCCACCTCTCTCTCTACCCAACGTCTCCCCCTCACTCACTTTCTCTCTGACTCGCCATCTCTGTACCCCTTCTAGTTCTTTGTCAGTCTCCCTTTTGCATTCTCACCTTCATTCCATCTCTACCCTCCTCATTCCCTCCCCTTCTCTAAAAAAAACCCTTTCTCTCAGGGTCTTTCTACTTTCAACTATTCTCTCAACCCACCCCCACCTCAGACCCTCCTTGTCTCCATCATACACGTGTTTCCCTCTGCCTCCCTCAATCTCTCACCCCCATTTCTTGATCTCTCTCACCAACTCTCTCATCCTTGCTCACCCTCATCTCATGCTCTAGTGCTCTCTTCCTCCCTTTAAGTCCCTCTCTCCCCACACTTTCCCCAATCTCACCCTTCACCCCTTCCTCTCTCTCTCCCACTCTCACCATTCCTCTTTCTCTATCCCTCTCGTCCTTTATCTCCCCTCTTTTTCTCTTTCTACCCTCCCTCCCACACTCTTTCCCAGTCTCCCTCTCTCTCCCCATTCATTCTCCCTCTTTCTCTCTCTCTGCTCCCCTATATCCCACTTTCTCCACCTACCTTCTCTGCCACCTTGCTCTCTCACCAATTTTCTCTCTCCCCATCCCTCTCTCTCTTTTCTTCTGCACCTCACTTCCCCTTTCTCTTTCTCCTCTCCACTTCTGTCTCTTCTCATTGTTTCCCCTTTCCCTCTCTCCTTTTCTTTTTCACTCCCCCTGTTTCTCTCCCTCTCTCCCACATAATTCTGTTCTGTCTCTTTCCAAATCTGTCTTTTTCACCTCGTCCCCTTCTCTCTTTTTCTCTCTCTCTCTCTTCCACTCTATTTCTCCTTTTCTCATACATATCTCTCCGGCCTCTCTCTCTTTCCCACTCTCCCTTGCCTTCTTTCTCTTTCCCTCTCACTCTTTACATTTCTTTCTCCCCCACTCTTCCTTCAGCACTCTCCTCCTCTTTCTCTTGTCCACTCTTTCCTCTTCCCTTTTCCCTTCTCACTCTCTCTCTACTCCTCTCTTTCGCCCCCTGTGCCATTTCTTTCTCCCCCTTCCTCTCTCTCTTGCACCCCTCCCTTCCCCTGACTCTCGCCTCTCTCGCGCCAACCTCTCTACCCACATCTTTCTTTACCTTTCTCTCTTTCCCTTATCCCGTCTCTCACTCTCCATAGTTCTCTATCATCTCCATCTTTATCTCTCTCCCACCTCTCTCCCTTCTCTCTCTCCCTTTCCCCTTCCCCTCTCTCTGTTGTTCTCTCCTTCACCCACTCTCTCTCTCACCCTCTCCACTCTCTCTCCCTCTCCTAAGTCTCTTGCACTCTCACCAATTTTCTCATTCCCTTAATCAGGGCTTTTGCCTGAAATGTCGATTGTCCTGCTTTTTGGATGCTGCCTGACTTGCTGTGCTTTTCCAGCACCACTCTCATCTCAACTCTTTGTGTGTATGACTGATCCAAGGCAGAGCAGACTGACACCAATGGGTCTGTATCACTGACCCCAGGGAGAGCAGTCTGAAACCACTCTGTGAGTATATCACTCACCCTGAGGAGAGTAAAC
The DNA here is from genome assembly GCF_020745735.1 of Hemiscyllium ocellatum. Taxonomy (NCBI): domain Eukaryota; kingdom Metazoa; phylum Chordata; class Chondrichthyes; order Orectolobiformes; family Hemiscylliidae; genus Hemiscyllium; species Hemiscyllium ocellatum. Next base: position 16,289,359 of record NC_083421.1, read on the forward strand.
TGACCCCACAGTATCTCTATCACTGACACTGGAGAGAGCAGACTGATTTCACAGTGTCTCTATCACTGATCTTGTACAGGGCAGACTGACACCACTGTGTCTGAATCACTGACCCTAGGGAGAGCAGACTTAACCCACTATGTTGATAATGCTGACCCCAGGGAGAGCAGCCTGATCACACCATGTCTGTATCACTGACTGTGGGGAGAGCACACTGTGTTTGTATTACTGTCCCTGGGATTTGATTGGTGAATTGATTCACTGTCATGTATACAGAAGTACAATGAAAAGCTTTGCTTACAAGTGGTACAGGCAGATCATAGGAAGCAAGAATATACAGATCAGAGATTGTTAGACAGAGGTATACAGGTTGCATTGTACAGGGTGTGAACTCGGTCAGAGTAACATTAGCAATGTCAATAATATTTATGTCTAGAGAATCTATACATTGGTCCAATAACAGCAGGGAACTGTTGTTGATCCCACTGTGTGTTCTTGAACCTGCTGATGCGTGTGTTCAAGTTTCTGCATTGTTTGCCTGATGAAAGAGATGGTAGAAGTTCATTACAGAAGTGCAATGGGTCCTTACTGACGTTGGCAGCAAGCCTTATAGATGGAGTGCACGGATGGAAGGCTTCTTCCTGTCATGGTCTGGGCTATTCACACAACAATCTGCACTTTCTTGGTCCTGGGAAGGGCGGTTGCCACACCAGACCGTTGTGCAGCCAGACAGTACGTTTTTAATGGTGCTTCTGTGGAAGTTGGTGAGGGTCCTTCTGGACATGTCACGTTTCCGTGGCTGCCTGAGGAAGAAGAAGGTGAGTGTTTCACTGACGCCAAGGAGAGCAGGTAGATGCCACTGTGTGTGTATCACTGACCCCAGGGAGTGCAGTCTGACCCCACTGTGTGTGTATCACTGACCCTGGGGAGAGCAGAGTGACCCCACTGTGTGTATATCACTGACCCCGGGAGAGCAGAGTGACCCCACTGTGTGTACATCACTGATCCCAAAGAGAGCAGGCAGATCCTACTGTGTGTGTATCACTGACTCTGGGGAGAGCAGTCTGACTCCACTGTGTCTGTATCACTGACCCCTGGGAGAGCAGGCAGATCCCACTGTGTGTGTATCACTGACCCGGGGGGAGCAGACTGACTCCAATGTGTGTGTATCACTGACTCTGGGGAGAGCAGTCTGACTCCACTGTGTCTGTATCACTGACCCCTGGGAGAGCAGAGTGACCCCACTGTGTGTGTCTCACTGACCCCAGGGAGCACAGACTGACCCCACTGTGTGTGTATCACTGATCCCGGGGAAGAGCAGACTGACCCACTGTGTGTGTATCACTGACCCTGGGGAGAGCAGACTGACCCCACTGTGTGCATTTCACTAACCCCAGGGAGAGCAGAGTGACCCCACTGTGTGTGTCTCACTGACCCCAGGAAGCACAGACTGACCCCACTGTGTGTGTATCACTGATCCCGGGGAAGAGCAGACTGACCCCACTGTGTGCATTTCACTAACCCCAGGGAGAGTAGACTGACCCCACTGTGTGTGTATTGCTGATCCCAGGGAGTGCAGACTGACCCCACTGTGTCTGTATCACTGACCCCAGAACAGAGCAGAGTGGTGCCACTGTGTCTATATAACTGACTCTGAATACAGCAAACTGACTGGACTATGGGTATATTACTGACTGCAGGGAAAACAGACTGACTCCACTGTGAGTGCATTATTGACCCTTGGGAGAGCAGACTGACCCCACTGTATCTCTGTATCGTTTGCCCTGGAAAGAGCAAACTGACCCACTGTCCCTGATGACTGTCTGCAGGACGTGTGACCCTCTGCAGCTCCTCACAGACTCGGTGGTACGTTTGGAGCGGCATCTGGATGCTCTGAGATCCATGGAGTTTGCAGAGACTGCCGTAGATACTAATTACAAGGAGATGGTCACACCGCAAGTTCAGCCACGCAGATGTGACTGCCAGGAGAGGCCAGTAGGTAGTGCAGGAATCTCGTTTGGCTATTCCCCTCTCTAACAGGTATGCCATTTTGGATACTTTGTGGGGGATACCCTCTCAGGGGAGTCTAACAATAACAGCCAGACCTGTGACACCACTACGTGCTCTGCTGTAGAGCAGGGTTGGGTAAAATCCAGGGCTTATGCCCGAAACGTTGAATCTCCTATTCCTTGGATGCTGCCTGACCTGTTGCGCTTTTCCAGCAACACATTTTCAGCTCTGATCTCCAGCATCTGCAGTCCTCACTTTCTCCTCCTAAAATCCAGTTGAGCAATAGTGGGAGGAGACTCACTAGTTAAGGGTCCAAACAAGCAATTCTGTGGATATGTTCGCGGCTTTAGCATGGGATGTTGCCTCTCTGGAGCCAAGGTCAAGGAAATCTTTATGTGGTTGAATTAAGTACTTAAAAGAAAAGGTGAGCAAAGGTTGTTGTACATGTTGGTACCAATAACGTAGGTAGGAAAAGGGATGAGGTCCTAAAGGGTTGATTATGTGGATTCATGTAAATCATGAAAATGCAAGACCGCTTTGGTGACATACAGACTACCTCCAGTGCCACATTCTGCTGAGATTAGGAATAGGAGAAGTTGGTGCATAAATGAGTGAGTGGCATGAGAGGTGGCGCAGGAGTCAGTGATTCACATTCTTGGATCATTAGAATCTCTCCCGGGCAGAGGTGAAGTGTACAAGATGAATGGGCTGCACCTGAACTGGAGGAGGAACTAATACCCTCATGTGGGGGGGGGTGGTGTGGAACTGATTTGTGGAGGGGACCCAAAGCAGTAGGAAGGAGAAAGAGAAGTTTGAGGACAATACAGAAGTTAATTATAGCAAGTTAAGTAGTAATGGCATTGTAAGTAATCCTGGTACTAGACAGGGCATGGCAGGGAGAAAGAGAAATCTGGGGGACATTGCATTAATTTCAATGCAAGAGTCCTGACATGTAAGGCAAATGAACTCTGGGCATAGATGGGTCCATGTGACTGGAATAGCTTGAAGGACAACACTGGCAGCTGCAGGTTGCAGGTTACAGGTTACAGATGCTGTAGGAAGGATAAAAAGGGACACCCAAGAGGAGTGGCATTTGTGTTTTTGATAACAGATAACTTCACAGCAGGATTGAGAAATGGCATTCTTGAAGTCTATTGGTACACCTGAGAAATAAGAAGGGAAGGATTACTTTGATTGCATTGTGACATAGCAACACCCCCCACCCCCACAATAGTCAATGGGTGATTGAAGAGCAAATGTGGAAAGAGACCATAGAAAGCTGCAAGAATGAAAGGGTTCCAATAGTAAGCAATTTTACATTTCGAATGGGACATCTCTAGTGTTAAAGGCTTAAATGAAGAGAAATTTATTAAGCGTGTTCAGGAAAAATTTCTCATTCAGTATTTGGATCACCCTTGCAAAGAAGGACGAAACTTGACCTCCTGTATGTCAAAAAGTCTGATCAAGTGATGAAAGTGTCATGGAGGGAGTACTTTGGGACCAGTGACCATAATTCCATTCATTTCAATGAATAAAAAATTGATCATTCTGTTCTACAAGTACTAAATTGGACTAATGTCAATTTTGATGGTGTTAGACTAATGTTGATTGGGGAATGTCATTTGAAGAGAAACGATCGTCTGCTAAGTGGGTATCTTTCAAAAGTGAGTTAATGAGGTTTTGAGGGTCAGATGCTTCTGTTAGAATCAAGAGTAAGGCTGGTAGTAGTGTGGAACTCTCAATGATTAGAGTTATTGAGGCCCCAGTCAAGAAAAAGGAGGAGTCATATGACATGTACAGGCAGTTGCAATTAAGTGAACTCCTTGAGGAGTATTTACATTGTCAGAGTACATTTCAGGGAGAAATAAGAAGAGTAAAAAGCTAGGGGAAAAGAGTTATTAGGGAAAGAATAAACCTATTAATAATCAACAGGGTCATTTATCTGCAGAACCGCAAGACATGGGTGTGGTCCTAGGTGAATGTTTCTCATCAGTGTTTACTGTTGAGAAAGGTATGGATGCCAGGGAATAGGGGATATGAACAACGATATCATGAAGACAGCCCACATTGGAGAAGTGGGGGTGATGGAAGTAGTAAAATGTTTTAAGGTAGATAAATCCATGATCTGGTGAAATGTATCCTAGGATTTTTGTGGAAGGCGAGACAGCGGGACTCCTGGCAGCGATATTTGTATTATCATTAGGCAAGATTGGAAGATAGCTAATGTTGTGCCATTATTTAAGAAAGGCTGCAGGGAAATGCGTGGAAATGACAGACTGGTGAGCTTAACATCTGTGATGGGTAAGTGGTTAGAAGGGATTCTGAGGGACAGGATCTACAGACATTTGGAGAGGCAAGGATTAATCTAGCGTACTCAGCATGGCATAGCGTATAGTAAATCATGTCTCACAAATTTGTTTGTGTTTTTTTCCCCAAGTGGCAACCAAAAAAGTAGGTGAAGGCAATATGGTAGACATTGTCTACATAAACTTTTAGCAAAATTCTGACAATGATGGGTTGCTGTGTAAGTGTTAACTCTCTCAGCATCGAGGGAAATTTAGCCAATTGGACACAAAATTGGCTTAACCATAGAAACAAAGGGTGAGGTAGAGGGCTGTTCTTCAGGCTGGAGGTCTGTGATCAGCAATGTGCCACACGAATTGGTGCTGGGTCCACTGTTATTCATCATTTATATAAATGATTTGGATAAGAATTTAGGAGGTATAGTTTTTATGTTTGCGAATGACACCAAGATTAGTGATATAGATGACATTGAAGAAGGTTTTCCAGACATGCAGTGAGAACTTGATTAACTGGGTCAGGAAAGGAAACCAAGAAATGACTTATATAATCAATGGTAAACCTTTTGGGTGTCTAACAGAACAACAAGATCAAGGGATAAAGGTTCATAGCTCCTTGAAAGTGGAGGCTCAGGTAGACTTTCAGCATGTGCACTTTCATCGGTCAGATATATTTGTAAAAACCCTTTGGATTTTCCCTACCCTATTTGCCAAAGCTATCTCATGACCCCTTTTTTCCCTTCTGGTTTCCCTCTTAAGTGTGCTCCTACTGCCTTTATACTCATCTAAGGATTCACTCAATCTCTCCTGTCTATACCTGACATATGCTTCCTTCTTTTTCTTGACCAAACTCTCAATTTCTTTAGTCATCCAGCATTCCCTATATCTACCAACCTTTCCTTTCACCTAACAGGAAAATAAATTCTCTGCACTCTTGTTATCTCATTTCTGAAGGCTTCCAATTTTCCAGCCATCCCTTTACCTATGAATATCTGTGCCCAATCAGCTTTTGAAAGCTCTTGCCTAAAATGGCCTTCCTCCAACTTAGAACTTCAACTTTTAGATCTGCTCTGTCCTTTTCCATCACTGTTTTAAAACTAATAGAATTATGATTGCCGGCCCTAAAGTGCTCCCCTACTGACACCTCAGTCACCTGCCCTACCTTATGTCTCAAGAGTAGGTCAAGTTTTGCACCTTCTCTAGTAGGAACATCCACATACTGATTATTTTATTTTATTTATCAATACAAAATACAGTTAACAGAAAGCAGCTGTTTACAAAAAGAGACCACAATTTACAGTGGAAAGGGCAACAAAGCCAAACCCCAAACCCCACTGTTCAACCAGTTTTCAGGGAGATGAGGACATACCTCAAGTTCCATTTTCACTTAAAGGTAACAGTAACAAACACAGAAAATACAGTGCAATCAAATGAGGAACAGTGCATAGAACACAGACCAAATGTAACTAAAGATAAGACACCTGACACCAATTCACACCACATACTGATCAGACCATCCTTGGCTAGGCTTTCTGCAAGACAGTCATCGGCCTTCTAGTCTCCAGCAGCCCTGCATACTAACCGACCCTCCCCAGGCCTACTTTCTTCCATGCTGGTCATCGGCCACCCAGCTCCCAGTCATCCCATATACTGACTGGATTATCCCATATCTCTTTCCTACCAGCTGGTTGTTGGCTTTCCAGTCTCTGGCTGCCCTGCATACTAACCGACCCTGCCCAGGCCTATTTTCCTCCAGGCTAGCTGTCGACCTCCAGCTCCCAGTCGCCCTGCGTACTGACCGGACTACTCCGGGCAGCTTTCCTACAAGCTGGCTGTTGGCTTTCCGGCTTCCAGCTGCCCTGCGTACTGGCCAACCCTCCCCAACCCACTTTCATCCGGGACGGACATCAGCCACCAGCTCCCAGCCACCCCGCATACTAACCAAATCACCCCTGACTTGTTTTTGTACAGTTAGGCTGTCGGTCTTCCAGCACTTGGCCGCCCCCATGTACTGACTGACTCTTTCCCCTGGCCAGCATTCCTACAGACTGGCCATCGGCTGTCAGGCTCCCAGCCTTCCTGCTTATGACCGGCCTGCCCTACACTGGCTTTCCTACGAGGATGCTGTCAGTTGCCTAGCCCCACCCGCCCCACATACTGACAGGCTCCTCCCAGCCCACCTTCATCTAGACTGGTCATCGACACTCCGTTCCCCCCAGCCAAGGTCATGTCCTAGCTGCCCTCACCTGACCAGCTTTGCTACAAGCACACTGTCAGCTGCAAAGACCCCAGCCACCCTGCATACTAACAGAACACCACCACCCCCCCCTCACAGCCTACATTCCCCCCCCAGCCAGTCATTGACCTTCTAGCTCCCAGCCATCCCACGTACTGACTAGCCCACTCTGGCCCGCACTCAAATACAATTAATTACAAACTCCACATACATTAACAGAATTCACAAAATCCTCACTATACAGTTTCCATTACCAAGGCAGAGTCCATGCCCAAAGGCAGAATCCACGCCCGAAGTATGAGTCCACAACTGAAGGCAGCAAATGCACACTCCACAGCACACACACAGGTGTTCAGTCTCCACAGAGGCTTGGTCCATCCAAAGAACCAGGCCAACTCACAGGAACACAGTACATTGTAAAGGTGTAGTTAACTTACAGGGGTTTGGTCCACTCCCAAAAGAAGACTCCACTTCCGAAGGTAGAATCCACTCCAGGATGCAGCAATTGCTCACCTCCCAGCACACACACAAGTGTTCAGTCTTTGCAGAGGCCTGGTTTACCAACAAAGGGTCAGGCCTACCCACAGGAACAGCTCAGCTGGAAAGATGTATTTTCTCACAGGGGCTCAGTGCAAATGCCAAAAAAGTGAAAAAACATGCAAACAAAAAAAAGAAAAACAGAGTGCAAGCCCTGCCAGAAAATCATGGTCCTTATCTCAAAGTAAAAATGAAAAGATTAACACATAGGCTGTACCCCAGTCAGTGAAGCAAGTTCCCTAGTGAGAACTGAATTACACCTGTAACACATTGACTTTTTATCTATTGATAAAGCCACACCAGCTTCAGCCAGTAGGTATTTTAGCATGGTAACATATTCATCCCACATACCAATGGTTTATCTGCATTGCATTTATGTTTAAACCAAAGTCAAATGTCTCTGCCACTCATCCCAACCAGGTGAAAAGTACTAATATGGCGAGGATAACCGATGGCACCTCAGAATTAGAAGAAGATTGTGGTCGTAATATTCCTTCTGTAAATCTTGACCGGATTTAGATATACAACAATCTCCCCTTGAAGTGGGAAAGAGAGAAGAAATCAGAAGCTAACATTGATAACAAGGTGGTTTAACATACCTCCCAGCATCTGGACAACTGGTTATCTGAAGAATTTGCAGAAGTGTCCTGAACATCAAATTTTGCTTCCTAAGAATTTTGAAACGTTAACTCTAGCCTGTTTTCTGCACATACTGAAATACTATGCTGAATTTCTCTAGCAAGTTCTTTTTTCATTTTCACCAGAATTATTAATTGTAATTACTTATTGAGAAATATAAGTGTACCTTTCTGGTTGGCATCTGTGCACTAAAGTTAAGATAACATGAACAAAAAATTCAATACTCAGTGAGTTCGTTATGGCCATCTGGTATAAGATGTTTCCTGGGCATGTGTTTGAACAAAGTCAAAGTTAAAGAAGTCCATAAGTCGTCTGGTCAGTTTTGAGATCCAGGTAGTTGAAAGTTCCTATAACAGCAGAACATGATGACAAGTCTCCTTTGTGTATGGACTAGAACTGGTTGCCACAAGAGCTCAAAGGTGCTTTGGCAACAATAATTAAAATCGAGGATTGACTTGTGTTTGATCATCCAAATATAGGTTCATGACTTATCTGTGCACTTTGTCATTAAGTGCTCATTTAACCCGACCTATTGTTGTCCTGGAAACACTACTGGTGAATGACACTGAAGGACTGTTGTGGAGTATATTGTATGCCTTTTCCTCCCAGTGTTTTATTGAATTGTTCTGAGAATGGATTTTTTTTTAATCAGTCCCCTAAACTGAGGAGACATTAAATCTTTTGATGTATGTTTTTCTCTTTTTAATTCCCTCCCCCCAACTACTAACGCCTAACAGTGGTTGTGCTTCTATTTTTCCCAGCACCCATGTTGTGCCTGTGTAGATGTAGAACACAGTGAAGAACAATAAATGCATAAATCTTTATTGAGAATGGAATATTATTGATTGCTTGGCTGGATGTGGTAATCAGAACATGGTTACTTTATTCACATGGTATCAAGGAGGTCTGTATTGATGATTATCAGGAGCGTTATTTGCGCACCCAGTATCTACTTCAACACAAGTAGCAACATCCAAGTCTACAACACTTCCACCAAAATTTACTCAGTCAATCCTATAAGTGGGATGGAGTATTCCCTTTATATTCCTAGTACAACCAATTTTCAATCAAATTCTCAGATTCTCATGAAAAACACTTTGTTGAATTGCACTTCTGCTCCTCTTTGCTCTTTTATTATTCAATACTTAATTTATGATCCAAAAATCCACCCTTTTCCTACCGTGTTTAGGTGGTAGTGTGGAGTTAAAAAAAAACAGGAGATTTAGAGTCTCCAAAGAAAAAGGTTAGGCACTCAAGACACAGCTGTGTCAAATGCACTTTGCCTTAATGCAAACAGGGTCTCATTTTATACTTTTCTTTGACATCGCAGCATATATTACCTCCTGGATGTAGGTTTGCTCACTGAGCTGGAAGGTTCATTTTCAGGCGTATCATCACCATAGTAGGTAACATCTTCAGTGAGCCTAGGATAAGGAGCCAGGTTTGATTCTAGTCTCTGGTCACTGCATGTGTGGAGTTGCACATTCTCTCCATGTGTGTGTGGGTTTCCTCCAGGTGCTCCGGTTTCCTCCCACAATCCAAAGATGCGCAGGTTAGGTGAATTGGCAAAGCTAAACTGCCCAGAGCATTCAGGGTTGTGTAGGCTGGGTGCATTAGTTAGGGAAAATGTAAAGTGATAGATTTAGGGGAATGGATCGATGTGGGATTCTCTCCGGAGGGTCGGTGTGGACTTGTTGGGCCAAATGGCTGTTTCCACACTGTAGGGATTCTAATTCTGTATACTCTTGGTAAATAATGTTGGGTGGTCTAACCGTGAGTGGATCCTTGTACATGTCTCTATTTTAGCAATTTGCTTATGGTTGTGTTCAGATAAGGCTATTTTAGTGTGTAAGTGGTTCAGCTTTGAATGGATATTCTGCTACAAGGCAACCCTTATCTTGATGTTATGGCTGGTGTAGTCTATTTAATTAAACCAAACTGTAAAAATACAGACTTTTACAATTTTCCCAGTACAGAGAATATATTGTATTTCAATGTGTATTTAAATCTTACCAGTTATTATCATTTTTAAAAGATGATACTCCTTGTATTGGTGGTAGTTAGCTTTTGAACCTTTGCATCTGATGATTTTCTTTTATATATATATATAAAACTACTTTGGAATCTATAGAAAATTACACCATAGTGCAGACCTTCTGGCCCTCAATGCTGCGCCGATCTGCAAAACCAAAGTCGATGATTATCTGAAAGAACCTTGACTAAAACCTACTCATAACATTATAACAATCTCAAGAAAACTCAAGAGAAATAATTCATTTGTGTGAAATGTCCTTACCTAGGATAGCAGTCACAGGAGCATATATAATCTTACTTAAAACAGACACGTTATTTTCTATTTGCTGAGATTGCATTTGGTAAGTTTCCCACACTCTCTAACTTCTGTAAGGCATGTCCTGCAACATCTGTCAGGGCTTTCGTCAGCCATTTTATGCTGCTCTTTCATGGGAAGCCCAAACAATCAAATACATTTGTTGGATTGACTAAAGGCAGCATATCTGCATTTCTAAGGACATTCTGGCTATTGATGGAGTGCACTGTAGGTTCAAAAGGTCAATTCCTGGAATGGCGGGACTAACATATGTTGAAAGATTGGAGTGACTGGGCTTGTATGCACTTGAGTTGAGAAGGATGAGTGGGGATTTTATTGAGACGTATAAGATTATTAAAGGATTGGGCGCTCTGGAGGCAGGAAGCATGTTTCTGCTGATGGGTGAGTCCAGAACCAGAGGACACAATTTAAAAATAAGGAATAGGCCATTTAGAACAGAGTTGAGAAGAAACTTGTTCACCCAGAGAGTGGTGGATATATGGAACCCTCTGCCCCAGAAGGCAATGGAAGCCAAATCTCTGGATACTTTCAAGATAGATATGGATAGAGCTGTAAGGATAGTGGAATCAAGGGTTATGGGGATGGGGCAGGAACAGGATACTGATTGTGAATGATCAGCCGTGATCATAATTAATGGTGGTGCTGGCTTGAAGGGCTTGTTGTCTAATGGGTTAACAGTTTTGTTTTAAAGTATCTTTAATAGCATTCACTTTTGTCTTCTCTGTCATCAATGATCAAGAGAAAATTGAAAGCATAAGCATATTTATTCATTGACTGCAACTAAGATAAATGATTCCTTAATTAAAGACATTCATTCACCAACTGTCTAATTGTGTCTTGGGGGAGATAAGGGGAGGATCTGAGCGTTGAATATCCAAATCACATTGCATATAAGAAACAGTCACCCGAATGTCGAGCAGATCACACTTGAATTCTCTGGTAGACAAATTAGCTTCTCTCTGAGGATGCATGCTCCACCAACAGGATTGTTGTATGCTATTTACTACACTGGCCTTGCTTTGATCGCAGTCCCAGGTGAAGTATTTAAATTTTATTCATCACCGAATTAGCATCACATGGAAGAATAGAAAGTATGTTGTGACATAAGAGCAGATGGTTTGTAATGATTTAACTGCATGGGTCAATGAGATTATTTTTCAGACATTATAAATGTAAACAGTTGTAAAGTCCTTTAAGAGAAACTACAGGGCAGATTCACCAGAATGTAGTGAAGCCTTACCCTTTATTAATAGGGGAATGACTGTTGAAATCTCTGTTTGAATCTCCTGTGCAATTAATTTTGAAACTTAATAGAAAAGAATATAGTGATTTCTAATTAGTGAGTATTTCAAAGCAGTCAAAGTTCAAAATGAGCTGGGAATTTGTGTTGCAGACATTTCATCCCCTGTCTAGGTGACATCTCAGTGTTTGCGAGCCTCCTGTGAAGTGCTTCTGTGTTGTTTCCTCCAGCATTTATAGTGATCTGTATCTGCCGCTTCCGGTTGTCAGTTCCAGCCTTCTGCTGCAGTGGCCGGTATATTGGGTCCAGGTCAATGTGCTTATTGATTGAATCTGTGCATGAGTGCCATGCCTGTAGGAATTCCCTAGCTGTTCTCTGTTTGGCTTGTCCTATAATAGTTGTGTTGACCCAGTCGAACTCATGTTGCTTGTCATCTGTGTGTGTGGCTACTAAGGATAGCTGGTCGTGTCGCTTCATGGCTAGTTGGTGTTCATGGATGCGGATCGTTAGCTGTCTTCCTGTTTGTCCTATGTAGTGTTTTGTGCAGTCCTTGCATGGAATTTTGTACACTACATTGGTTTTGCTCATGCTGGATTTCGGGTCCTTTGTCCTGGTGAGTTGTTGTCTGAGAGCGGCTGTTGGTTTGTGTGCTGTTATGAGTCCTAGGGTTGCAGTTCAAACTTTTGCATTACCGCTTCTGCTACTCATAGGTTAGAACAAACAGTCTTAATGCAAATTCAACCCAAACTCTGGGTCAGATATGTAGATGAAACCTTTGTAATCATTAAAAACACAGAATAGAGAACATACACCAGATCATCAACGCCACACTCTCACAGGAATCCGATTCACTAGAGAGGAAGAAAAGGACAACCAACTCCCATTCCTAGACATGATGGTACAGAGAACACCTAACGGAGAATTCACCACAAAGGTATACAGGAAAGCCAACACACACAGACCAAGTCCTAATCTATGAAAGCAACCACCCAACACACACAAAAGAAGTTGCATCAAGACACTGTTCAAAAGGGCCACAACACACTGCAGTACACCCAAACTGCAAAAAGAAGAAGAAGAACACCTATACAATGTATTCGCTAAAAATGGATACCCCCGCAATTTCATCAACAGATACCTAAGGGAAAGACAATGGAATGAGGACATACCACAACCCAAAGGACTAGGCACATGACCATACATCAAAAACATTTCTGAACTGACAGCCAGACTACTGCAACCACTCGGACTCATAACAGCACATAAACCAACAGCCGCTCTCAGACAACACCTCACCAGGACAAAGGACCTGATACCCAGCATGAGCAAAACCAATGTAGTGTACAAAATTCCATGCAAAGACTGCACAAAACACTACATAGGACAAACAGGAAGACTGCTAATGATCCACATCCATGAACACCAACTAGCCACGAAACGACATGACCAGCTATCCTTAGTAGCCACACAATCAGACGACAAGCAACATGAGTTTGACTGGGACAACACTACTATTATAGGACAAGCCAAACAGAGAACAGCCAGGGAATTCCTAGAGGCATGGCACTCATGCACAGATTCAATCAATAAGCACATCGACCTGGACCCAATATACTGGCCACTGCAGTGGACAGCTGGAACTGACAACCGAAAGCGGAAGATACAAATCACTATAAATGCCGGAGGAAAGATCACAGAAGCGTTTCACAGGAGGCTGCCAAGCACTGACGATGTCACCTAGACTGGTGACGAAATGTCTGCAACACAAATTCCCAGCTTGGCGAACATCACCACAACAACGAGCACCCGAGCTACAAATCTTCTTACAAACTTTGTTCAAAATGACATTCAGACCCGTAGATCATTCAGTTCACATTAATATTCAGGAGTAATTATGAGAATAGACTATTCCTGTTATTTTCAAGAAAAGACACAATTTTTCTTTTAGTTATGAAAGGTTCTGATTAACCTATAGTGGCAGTAATGTGAGACGATCAGGGCATCATAATTCAGCATGTCAGAGGGAATCCAATGCAGAGTTCACAGAGTGGTATTTGAACACCTTCAGTTAAATTAGAAATATGAGAATTTAGGTTTGTATTCTCTTGATTTGAAAACAAATGCTTCAGGCTGACCCATGATTTGATAAACTTATCAGAGAGTTATAAAATCCCAAAGCATGGAGACAGGCCCTTTGGTCCATGACAAGCAAAATGTCCATCCTTACTCAACCCATTTCCCTGCACTTGACCTCCATCCACTCTCAGCTATTGCACTCTCAGCTGCCTTCTCCCCTGCCTCACCCTTCTCCCATTTATCTTTCCCCACTGCCAACCCCCCCCCCCCCCCCCTCACCCACCCCACCCGCACCTCACCTCACCATGCTCCAGCCTCATTTCTGATGAAGGGCCTTGGCCTGAAACGTCAATGTTCCCGCTTCTTGCATGTTGCCTGACCGGCTGTGCTTTTCCAGCAACATACTCTCAACTCTTATCTCCAGCATCTGCAGACCTCACTGTCTCCATATACTTCTAAACCTTTCCTATTCATATATTTGTCCAAATGCCTTTTAAATGTTGTTATATACCCACATCGGACACTTCCACTGGCAGCTCATTCCAGATGCATACCACCCTCTGTGTAAATTTTTTCCCTTTGCTTCCTTTTATTTCCCCTCTACCCTTAAACTGATGCCCTCTAGTCATTGGTTCCCTAACCCTGGGAAAAAGACTGGGTACATTCACCCTATCCATACCTCTCGAGATCTCATAAACTTCTATGAGCTCCCTCCTCAGTCTCCTACATTCTAAAGGGAAAAGTCCTAGCTTGTTCAACCTCTCTCTACAACTTAGTTCCTCAAATCCTGGCAAAATCCTTGTAAATTTATTCTGCACTCTTTCCAGTTTAATAACATCTGCCTGTAGCAAGTTGACCAAAACTAATGAAGAGCTTACGCTCAAAACATTTCCTCTCTTGTTCTTCAGATGGTGCCTGACTGGCTGTGCTTTTCCAGTACCACTCAGTTTGACTCAGATCTCCAGCATCTGTAGTCCTCATTTTCACCCTGTATACCTGTGACTCAACATTCAGAGAACCTTGCACATGAACACCAAGATCCTTCTGCTCAAATTCACTCCTTAAGAGAAAGCATATGATGTGGCGAAGGGCATTGGGAAGATAGAGGATTGGGAAGCCGACAAATACCAGCAAGACTACAATGAAGAAAGAAATAAGGAGGGAGAAGATTAAGTGTGAGAGTAGGTAAGCTGGTCATATTAGGAAGGATTGAAAGAGTTTCTTTTCATATCTGAAGGACAAAAGAAAGAGAAAAGTGGACATTGGGCCGCTTGGAAAATTATGCTGGACAAATAGTCATGGAGGAACTGACCAAGTACATTGCATCAGTCTTGACAGTGGAACACATGAGTAATATCCCAAAAATTCAAGAGATTTGGGGACCAGAGATGAGTCTGCTGGCCATCACAAGGAGGGGGTACTAAGAAAACTGAAAAGTCTGAAATCGACTGGACCAGATGGGTGACACCCTAGAGTTCCAAGGGACATAGCTAAAAAGATCGGGTATCACTGGACTCAAGGAGGGGCCCAAAACAGTGGAAAATCTCTCATGTAATCCCCTGTTTAAGAAAGTAGCAATGCAACAGACAGGAAATTATAGGCTGATTAGCCTGAACTAAGTCATTGGTAAGCTTTTGGAGTCCATTGTGAAGGATTAGATTTCTGAATACTTGGAAGCACATGGCAAAATAGGGCAAAGTCATCATGGTTTCATCAAGGGAAACCTCATGCGTGGCAAAACTGTTAAAATTCTTTGAGGAAGTAACGAGCAGGTTAGACCAAGGAGAGCCAATAGATGTCATCTGGACTATGAGAAGGCCTTTAACAAGGTGCCTCACAGGAGGCTGCTGAGTAAGACAAGGGCCCATGATGTTAGATGGTATGTATTTGCATGGATAAAAGATTGCCTTCTGTCAGACAGGCAGAGAGTGGGAATAAAACAGTCTTTCACAGGATAGAATCCAGTGACTAGTAATGTTCCACAAGGGTCAGTGTTGGGACCACAACATTTAATTTTATACATTTGTGATCTGGATGAAGGAACTGAGGGCATTCTGGCTAAGTTTGCAGACAATACAAAGGTAAGTGGAGGAGAAGGTCATATGGAAGAGGCAGAGAGGCTGCAGAAAGATTTAGAGAGGTTGGGAGAGTGGGCAAAATAGTGGTAGATGAAGTCAAGTGCTTTGGTAGGAACAATAACGGCGCGGACTATTTTCGAAATGGGGAGAGAATTCAGAAGTCTGAAGTGCAAAAGTCTTGGGAATCTTAGTCCAGGTTGTTCTTAAACCAAAATTGCAGGTTGAACATGGTCAAATACAATGTTATCATTCATCATGAGAGGACTAGAATATAAATGCAAGGATGTATCTCTGAAGCTTTGTAAGGCTCTAGTCAGACCACGTTTAGAGCATGCTGAGCAATAGGTTCACTAGAATGATCCTAGGAATGAAAGGCTCAACACATGACCAACATTTCAGTACTCTGTGGTGATAGGCAAAGGAGGATAGAAGAATAAGGGGTTATCTGATTGATCCTTACAGCATACTGAATGGCAGGGGCAGAGTGGACATTCGAAGGATATTTTGATTGGTAGCAGAGATGAGGACACAGCCTGAGGGTAAAGGGAAGGCCTTTTAGAATGGAGATAAGGAGAAATGTTTTTCTCTAGAGAGTGGTGAATCTGTGGAATTCATTGCCACAGAAGGCTGTGGAAGCCAGGTTATTGAATATCTTTAAAACGTAGATAATTTCGTGATTGCCAAGGGGATCAAAGGGTACTAGGAGAATGCGGTTGAAAAACATATCAGCCATGAGTGAATGGTGGAGCAGACTCAATGAGGTGAATGGCCTAATGCCTGCTCGTATGTCTTTCAGTATTATGATCTTGTGGCCATACCATTCACCATTAAACTTGTACCTTAATTTGCCTTTCCAAAATGCAATACCTCACACTTATCTATATTAAACTTCACTTGCATTTTCAGCCTATACCCTTCCAGAGCAGACTATCATGTAGAACCTTATCAAAATATATTACGTCCAGCACTCTGCCATGGTCATGATTCCTGGTCAATTCATCAAAGAACTATAGCAAATTTGTGAGGTATGAACTCCAACTCACAAAGCCACAGTGACTTTCCAAATGCATGTCTTTCTTATGTCTCAAATTTTCTCAAGTAATTCACCTATAACAGATGTTAAGCCTACTGGTCGAAAGTAGCCATGTTTGTCTTTGCAGCTCTTCTTGAATAAGGAAATCCAGTCTCCATGGATCTCAACCATGGCTAACGGTGATGCAGATATATCAACCAGGGACCGTGTAATTTCTTCTCTCGCCTTCTTCAGTGTTATTGGATGTATCTGGTTAGGATCTTAGAGATTTATCCACATTCAAATATGTCCAACACCTTCTCTACTGTGATATGGACTGTAGCCAAGGTATCACCACTAACTTCCCCAAGTTCCATGATATTTATGATTTGGGTGTTGAATTTCATACAGGCAGAGAAGAAAAGATTTTTCTCTTAATTTTAGAGTCTATGAATAGCATTGTGATGGGAGTGCAGGCTGGCACGCAGGCACTGTAAATGCTGAGAGCCTGGTGTTTCAGAAATAGCAGGAGAATGGTTTCACCCTGGAAGCCCGAAAAAAACTATTAGAACTAACAGCATCTCTGGAGAGAAATCAGAGATAACATTGCCGGTGCTATGTCCATTCTTCAGAACATTTCCAACAAATTCTGTTTTCATTTCTGATTTACAGCATCTGCAGTTGTTTAGTTCTTTGTTTATTTAGAACATTTGAACTGTTGTCCCCCAAGACAAAACTTTCTATTTCATCCTACTTTCACATTTTAGATAAATATAATGCTATAAATGGAATCCCTACAGTGTGGAAACAGGCCCTTCGGCCCAACAAGTCCACACTGACCCTCTGAAGAGTAAATCAACCAGACCCATTCCCCTACCCTATTACTTTGCACCTATCCCTGTCTAATACACCCAACCTACACATCCCTGAACACTGTGGACAATTTAGCATGGCCAATTCACCTAACCTGCACATCTTTGGATTCTGGGAGGAAACTGAAGCACCCGGAGGAAACCCACACAAAAACAGGAAGGACGTGCAAACTCCACACAGCCAATCACCCAAGGAAAATGAAGCCAGGTCCCTGGCATTGTGAGGCAGCAGTGCTAATCACTGAGCCACTGTGTTCCCCTGCCCACCCTCCCCCCCACCCCCCACCCCCCGATAGATCAGAGAGGTGGGTAAGCAGATAAGTGAGAAGGAAAATAGACAGGTAGGAACAGACCACGAGAATGGTGCCACGTTGGAAAGTTGGAACTGGGTAAGATGAGAGATGGGGAAATGAGGAAACTGGTGATGTTGACATTGGTGCCATGGGTTGGAGGGTCCCAAAGCTGAAGATGAGGTGTTCTTCTTTCAGGCATTGGGTGGTTAGGGACTGGCGGTGGAGGAGGCCCAGGACTTGAGTGTCCTTGGTGGAATGGGAGGGGGCGTTGAAGTATTCAGCCATGGGGTGTTGAGGTTAGTTGGTGCTGGTGTCCCTGAGATGTTCTCTGAAGCACTCTGTGAATAGGCGTCCTGTCTCCCAATGTAGAGGAGACCACATCGGGAACAAAGGACACTGTAAATGACACGTGTGTAACTGAAAGTAAACCTCTGATGGATGTGGAAGACTCCTTTGGGGCCTTGGACGGAGGTGAAGGTGGGGGAGGTGTGGGCAGAGGTTTTGCAATTCCTGCGGTGGCAGGGGAAGATGCTGGGAAGGTAGGGTGGATTGGTGGGGGGCATGGAGCTGACAAGGGAATCCCGAGGAGCAGGACAGTTGGGCTTATGCCCAAAACATTGACTGTCCTCCCCCTCGGATGCTGCCTCACCAGCTGTTCTTTTCCAGCACCCCACTTCTTAACTCAGACTCTTCAGAATCCAAAGTACTCCATTTCTCCTTGGTTTCCTGTACAAACCTGCCTCGTCCAAATTGAAGATTTGACCTATCATGTAGTTTTCATCATCATTTTTGTTCAAGCGATAAATTCACCAATTAACTTTACATTATGGATTGCATAGCAGTTCTTATAACCAGTAAACCACTTACTGCTAGCACTAAAGGAAGGCACATTTGCAGGAGTTTGAGCATTTTTTCCTTCGATCTACTTGAATGGATGAGGCCTTCTTTTTTATGGTGAGAAAGGTTGTCCCAGATCGCTCTATTGTTTGCTGTTCTATTCAAACATTTAGAAGCCACTCCATCCCCTCAAGTTCCTTTGGCTTGATTTCACAGATTTGCTGGGTCCCAAACATTTTCCACAAATGCAGCTCACTTTAATCTTGATTTGGAGATGCCAAAGTTGGACTGGGGTGTACATAGTTAAAAATCACACAACATCAGGTTATAGTCCAACAGGTTTAATTGGAAGCACACTAGCTTCTGGAGCAACGTTCCTTCATCAGGTGATAGTCCTGCATAGTCAGCTTTAATCTTTTCAGTGTTGCCTCTAATGGTGCGTAACATAGACTCTTTCATTTTTGTTAAGCAAGTTATATCACATATTCTCTCCTTACAGTTAAAATACTTTATAATATCTAGTGTCTCTTCCAGTGTTATAGCCTTTCTTTTGCGTTCACTGCCTGCAACTTTATCACTAGGACGCTTGTGAATTTTCACATCATTATGCACCTAAGTCTAGTGTTCCTACCACAGGAAGCTGCTCTCTGCGTAGTACTAGTAGAAAGTGAGGACTGCAGATACTGGACAGTCAGAGTTGAAAAGGGTGGCACTAGAAAAGTACTGTAAATCAGCCGTTTCAGGCATAAGTCCTTCAACAGAATATAGAGGGGGAAGGGGCTGAGAGATAAAAATGAGCTGGGTGTTTGGCTGCAGACAAGTTACGTAGCAAGATGCAGGCGGAGGGATAAATGTGATATGTCGGTAGGGAGAGTGGAACAGATAGGTGGAATAGAGAATGGACAGGTGGGCCAGGTCAATAAGGCAATGCTGAGTTGGAGTCTGGATCTGTGTGAGATGGGGGGAGGGGAGATTTGGAAACTAATGAAGTCGGTGCAAATGCTGTGGGGTCGAAGAGTCACAAGGTGGAAGATAAAGCACTCTTCCTCCAGCTCGCAGGTGGCTTTCAGATGCCAGTGGAGGAGGCCCAGGATGTGCATGTCCTTGGGGGAGTTGGGGGAGGTGGCATTGAGGTGGCTGGCCACAGGGTTGTGGGGTTGTTTGGTGTATGTGTCCCTGAGACATTCCATCAAACTCTTTGTGAATTGGCATCCTGTCTCCCCAATGTAGAGGACACTACATTGAGAGTAATTGACACATTAGATGAAGTAGGTGGATGTGCAGGAAAATATCTGGGATGTGAACAGATCCTTTAGGGCCTTGGATGGTGGTTCTCTGCCATTTCTGACACCTACAGTAAGACCCCATCACCAAGGATATATTACCCTCCCCATGCCTACCTGCGTTTGGCAGAGACTATTCCCTCTGCAACTCCCTTGTTAGGTCTACGCATCCCGCCAACCCAACCTCCACACATGGCACCTTCTTTTGCCGCTGCAGGAGATATAAAAGCAGTACCCACACCTCCTCCTCACCTCCATCCTGGGCCTCCTGCACCGCCAACTGAAAGCCACCTGTCAACTGGAGGGAGGACTCCTCACCTTTAGCCTTTCGACCCTTCAACCCTACAGCATCTGCACTGACCACTAGTTTCTGAATCATCACTCCCCCACATTATCCCAGATCCAGCTCATCACCTCAACACCACCCATTGACCTGGCCCACCTATCCATCTTCCTTCCCACCTGTCCCACCAACTTCCCCACTGACACTTCGACTTTACTTCATGAATAAACTGTCTGTTGTTTGTCCCCTTCTCATTAAATGTCACGTAGTTTTGTAATTGAAGCTAATGCCCAATCTAGGGTGTAAACCCATAGATCTTTTTCAGACCAAAAAAAAGGCTGAGAAGATTTGATGTGACCTGAAATCCTGAAACCAGTATGTAGTTTGATTACCTAGACAAGTGTCAATTCATCACGCCATTATCACTTGTTCAGCCGCCATTACTACAGTGATAAAAACATTAAATCTGCATCTTATTCTGTGTAACCCTTCTGCAAAGAAAAACATTTTATTTTTACTTGCACTGCTTTGACCACTGAAAATCTTTACAGATCTACCAAATACAAACCTCCCTCAAACTAAAAAGAGAGAGGAGAAAAGAATTATTTTGCTGTAATTGAACTGCCTTGGCCTAAACATGGCCTGGTTAAAGCACAGCAGGTTAGGCAGCATCCAAGGAACAGGAAATTTGACGTTTCAGGCATAAGCCCTTCATCAGGCTTATGCCCGAAACGTCGAAATTCCTGTTCCTTGGATGCTGCCTAATCTGCTGTGCTTTAACCAGCAACACATTTTCAGCTGTGATCTCCAGCATCTGCAGACCTCATTTTTTACCCTAAACATGGCCCTCCAATATTTGCCACACTTCTGCAAAAGCCATCTTCCGCTTCCAAAAATAAAGTGCACAGGATATTAATGCAAGTTACTTGTTATTACAAATTAGAACATATTTAGATATATCAAAACGGTGTATTTATTAAATTGCTTTTTTAAAACTTAGAGCACAGTGCAGGCCCTTCAGCCCATGATATTGCCCCAAGCATTTATCTTAGTCTAAGATCAGCCTAAACTACACACTCTTCAATTTACTGTCATCCATATGCTTGTCCAGCAGTTTAAATGTCCCTAATGTCTCTCACTTTGCTACCACTGCTGGCAGTGCATTCCAAGCACCCGCTGCTCTCAGCATAAAGAATCAACCTCTGACATCTCCCCTGTACCTTCCTTCAATTATCTTAAAATTATGACCCCTCATGATAGCCATTTCTGCCCTGGCAACAAGTCTCTGGCTATCTACTCAATCTATGCCTCTCATTACCTTGTATACCTCTATCAAATCACCTCTCTTCTTTCTTCTTCACAGAGTGAACAGCCCAAGGTCACTCAACCTCTCTTTATTAGACAAGCCCTCCAATTCAGGCAGCATCCTGGCAAGTCTCCTCTGCATCCTTTTTATAATGAGGAGACCTGAACTGGACACAATATTCCATATGTGGTCTAAACAGGGTTTTATAGAACTGCACCAAAATCTCGCTGCTCTTAAATTCAATTGTTAATGAACACTGCACTCCTTCTTAAAAACTCTATCAACTTGAGTGGAAACTTTGAAGGCTCTATGTACATGGACACCAAGAGCACTCTGTTGTTCTACAATGCCAAGAATCCTGTCTTTAACCCTGCATTCAGCATTCAAATTCAAATTTCCAAAATGAATCACTTTGCATTTATCCAGATTGAATTCCATCTACCACTTCTCAACCCCACTCTGCATCCTGTCAATAGCTTGTTGCAGCCTGCAACACCCTTTAACACTATCTACAACATTACCAACTTTTGTATCATCGGCAAACTCACTAACCCACCTTTCCACTTCTTCATCCAAGTTATTTATAAAAACTACAAAGTGCAGAGGCCCAAGAACAAATGTCTGTGGGACACCACTGGTCACTGACCTCCAGGCAGGATGCTTTCCATCCATTAACACTCGCTGTCTTCTTTCTGCCAGCTAATTTTTTATCCAAACAGACAAACTTCTCTGTATCCTACACCTCCTAAATTTTTAAATGAGCCTACCATGGGGAACCTTCTGAAGTATCTGACTGAAATCCATATACACACCACATCCACTACTCGATCTTTTTCAAATTTTCTCATCACCCCCTTAAAAAACTCAATAAGGCTTGTGAGCCATGACCTAGCCCTCTCAAAGTCATGCTGACCATCTTCAATCAAACTATGTCTTTGCCAAATAGTCATAAATCCTACCCCTCAGAATCCTTTACAGTACCTTGCTTATCACAAACGTAAGACTGACTGGCCTGTAATTCTCAGGGATTTCCCTATTCCCTTTCTTGAATAGAAGAACAACATTTGTCTCCCTCCAATTGGCAGGTACCAGTCCCATGGAGAGTAAAGGTGCAAATATCATCGTCAGAGGAGCAGTAATCTCATTCCTCACTTCCGTCAGTAACCTTTGATATATCTGGTCTAGCCCTGGGGATTTACCTATCTTAATACTTCCCAGAATTTCCAGCACATCCACTTTCTTGATATCAATCTATTCAATTCAAGCCTATTAACCCAGTCCATGGTGTTCTCAGAATCAACAAGGTCCCTCTCTCTCATAAATATTGAAGCAAAAAAACTCATTTAGGACCTCCCGTACCTCTTCAGACTCCAAGTGCAACAAACTTGTGCCATCTCTGATCAGCTCTTCCCTCTCTCTGATCATTGTCTTATTCTTCACTGAAGTGTAGAATGCCTTTGGAGTTTCCCTAATCCTTTCTGCCAAGGCTTTTTGGTGCCCTCTCCTAACTCTCCTAAGTCAATTTTTAAGTTCTTTCCTAGTACCCTGTAATCCTGTGAAACTGTGCCAGATCCTGCTTCCTCAACCTTAAGTAAGTTTTCTTCTTCCTCTTGACAAGAAGCTCCTCTGTTTTTGCCATTGAAGGCTCCTTCACCTTATTATTCCTTGCCTGTCTCAGTGGGACTAAGTTATCCAACACTTGCAAAAAGTGCTCCTTAAACAGCCTCCATATTTCTGTTATGCATTTCCTGTTAAACAGTGTTCCCAATTTATACTCTACAGCTCCTGTCTAATAGCAGTATAATTTCCTCTCCCACAATTAAATACCTTCCCATACCATCTGTTCCTATCTCTCTCCATGCCTGTGATAATGGTGAGACAGTTATGGTCACTGTCACTGAAATGCTCTCCCATGGAGAGGTCTTGTTTTCCCCCATGCCAGTGACAAAAGCATGATTTACATTTATTCATTTCCTGTGCTTCAACTTGCTTGCATTGCTTGGGATAAATGTGCCAGTTCCCATTTTCCTGATTTTCAAAATTATCATTTGCATGCAAGTGATTGAAATTTTAGTATTTCGGTGATTGTTTTTAAAGTCTTTTCTCTTTATGCAGCAAACTTAATGGCAATCATAATCTTGCCCCGAGGGAATTGCGGCCTCTCAGGATGTATCATTCGTTACCTCATGTCTATGGCAGTGATAGATCTCCTGGTCATTATCACAGCTGTGATGTTAAACCGCATGAATGGTATTTATTTCCCCGGCAACTTTTTATTCATCACCCCACTGTGCAGTCTTAGCATTTCATTAACATATGCAGCCAGAGTCAGTTCAGTCTGGCTAACAGTTACTTTCACCTTTGATCGATTTGTATCTATTTGCTGCTGTAATCTGAGAGTAAAGTACTGCACAAGCAAAGTGGCAACTGCTGTCATAGCCATGGTTTGCACAATTGGTTGTATGACAAATATTCCCTGGTACTTTATCCATGAACCTATTTATATAATTGACAATGTACCGTGGTATTGCAAGCTTAAAGATATCCGTTATACTTCATCCTTATGGACGGCATATGATTGGTTTGATCGTATTTTGACTCCGTGTGCCCCATTCATACTAATTCTCTTACTCAACGCCTTGACGGTCAGACATATTCTCGCATCCAACACAGCCCGTAAGAGGCTCAATATCCAAAGCAATAAAGAGAATCAGAGTGACCCAGAGATGGAGAACCGGAGAAAATCCATTATTTTACTTTTCTCCATCTCATTCAGTTTCATCTTGCTGTGGACAACTTATGTTGTACAGTTCTTATACGTACGCATCACAAATGATTACAACATAAAAAGCTTCAGAGATCCCAAATTTATTCTCCAAGAAGCTGGAAATATGTTACAGCTCCTCAATTCTTGCACTAACACGTTTATCTACGCAACAGTTCAAAAGAAGTTCAGACAGGAATTAAAAAATGCAATCAAATATCCAATTAGTCTAATGTTTAAATTAAACATCACCAACAAATGTCAAAAGTAATGCAATTTCGTGAATGCAAAATGTTAATTACTGCCAAGCCAGAAAATAATGCATTTTTCTATAACTATCAATATATGGTAAGAGGAAGCATTTTCGAGATTTATTACAGGTAATGCAAAGGCAAAATCTATTCCTGTGAGGATAAGGAATACGTTCTGGTTCCAGAGATTTTCTAACTCAGTAGCATGTCGCACACCTCCTATGTCAGATGCAAGACTGAAATTTTCTGAAAGGAGATGTTGCTGCATTTGAAACTCAAATATGCCAATTGAGTGACAGTTTCTTGACACATCCAATATTTAAAGTATGACAATGAGATGTGATTAGCAACGAGATGGTTAAATGACTGCATGTAACACTTTGGATTTGACACTTTTTGTGATGTGAAGAGAGCTACATGACAACACTAAGTTTGTTACTGATTATTTTATTTATATTCCTGAGACCTAGGGAATTGTGCTGTGATTGACATTTGCTGATCTATAAATGACCATCAGTATGAATAGACAAAAAGACTTTCTCCAGCACACTCCTCAACACTGGTGTGCTGGAAGGCTGCATAGTCTGTCCCACCATTGTAGGGGGGATCTCAAACAATGTCAAGACAAAATAAAGAAAAAGGATAGAGTGTTTAGAGGCATAGTGTGAAGACGACAATCTCTCCATTCGTATCAGCAAAGTGAATGAACTGGATATTAGCTTCATGAAGTTGAGTGGAGCACAGCCCTTGTCTACATCAATATTGTTGAGGTGTTGATGCTTGGGAGTGCCAAGTTCCTGGGAATGGTGATCACCAACAATGTGTCCTTGTCCACCCTTGTTGACTCAATATTCAAGAAAGCACAACAACGTCTCTACTTCCTCAGGATGCTAAGGAAATTTGGCATGTCCTCAAAGATTATTACCATTTTGCAGGGCAGAATAGAAAGCATCCTACCTAGATGCATCGCAACGTTATCTGGCAACTATTCTTCCCAAGTCTGCAAGAAACTACTGTGTTGTGAACACAGCCTACTCCATCATGCAAACCAACCTTCCATGCATTGATTTATCTGTACTTCCTGCTGTCTCGAAAAAGCAAACGACATAATCAAGGACCGTATCCACATCAGTTATACCCTCTTCCATCCTCTTACGCTCAGCTGAGGATATTACAGTTTGCATAAACTTATAATTACATTAAAGAACAGCTTCTTTCTGACTGTGATTAGACATCTGAATGGAGCTCTCAAATCGTAAATATAATGTTGATACCGTACGCTGTTACCTGATATTCTTAATGTTTTACTTCTTTAATTTGCTAATTGATTCCGATAAACAACAATGCTGGACTATTTATTTCTTCAATTTTCAATTTTTCTCATTATTTCCTAAGAATTTGATCTTGAGTAACAGTACCTAGGTACTTTTAACCTAAGATGGAGCTGTAATATAGCATCTGTAAACTTTTCACTACACTCATTTGAATACATATGACAATGAAGCTAATTCAATTCAATTCAATTTTTTGCTGCAGCAACCTCGTATTTTTCACTCTGTTCTATTACCCTAATGTAGTTTGTAACACATGATCTGCCTATACTACATGCAAAACTTTTCACTGTACCTAGGTACAGGTGAGGATGATAATAAATCAAATCAAAATAATTTTATTATGAACTGTAAATTTTTCATTGAATTTGGAATGAATCTGATCACTTTTGGGGGATTCATTTAACCATATTTTTAAAGTTCCATTGTCTATGTAACATCATAGCTTACGGTTCATGACTGAAATTATGTACACTGAAAAAAAAACATGCCCAATAAAGCCAAATTGGACAGGATTGACCCAAGAATAGTTGGCAGACTGATGTGTTTCTGATTATATGTTGTGGGAGGATGGTGAACATTTTGATTTTGTGGGCTGAACATGCAAAAGGCTATGTTCAAATCAGAGAGCTTGAGATTTTTTTTGCTTTGCTGTAGATGGAAATGTGCTGATATAATTAGTTTTGGGTTAGTTTAACCAAGCACATTTTTTACTCCATCCTCGCAACTGAAATGAGCAAAGGCCATCTGGAAGCAAAGCATCTAAAGTAGGGAGAAAGGTGTAAAGATGCCATTTCACCACGCAACAGCTAAAACAGTGGTAAATCCCACCAGAAAGATACAGGTCTGGCTAGAAAAAATGTCAAACAGCATCAGGCTTTGATAATGAGATGGTGGAAGTATGTTGGCTGTACCTTCTGCCAATTTGCTGATTGCATGTGTTCCTCTGCAAACTGGAAAGAGGTACAGAACGGAAGTACACAACTCGCTCACAGATGCAAAACCCCAAACCTTTCAACTATGTCAAGTTCCGTAGTAGCCAATTTTTAATTTAAGTGCCTGATCCTAGGTGTGATTTGGAAACACCTATTTAAGAATTCTTATTGGGAATATGTATTTTGTAAAATCTAATCCACATACATAGACATTTTAATACATTCTGGATTAGTGGTGCTGGAAGAGCACAGCATTTCAGGCAGCATCCAAACTGCAACGAAATCAACGTTTCGGGCAAAAACCCTTCATCAGGAATAAAGACAGTGAGCCTGAAGTGTGGAGAGAAAAGCTTGAGGACGGTAGCGGTGGAGAGAAAGTAGCATAGAGTACAATGGGTGAGTGGGGGAGGGGATGAAGGTGATAGGTCAGGGAGGAGAGGGTGGAGTGCATAGGTGGAAAAGAAGATTGGCAGGTAGGACAAGTCTGGACAAGTCATGGGGCTAGTGCTGAGATGGAAGTTTGGAACTAGGGTGAGGTGGGGGAAGGGGAAATGAGGAAACTGTTGAAGTCCACATTGATGCCCTGAGGTTGAAGTATTCCGAGGTGGAAGATGAGGTGTTCTTCCTCCAGGTGTTCTGGTCGTGAAGGAGCGGCGGTGAAGGAGGCCCAGGACCTCCTTGTCCACGGCAGAGTGGGACGGGGGGGTTGAAATGTTGGGCCATGGGGCAGTGTGGTTGCGGGTGTGGTGCGGGTGTCCCGGAGATGTTCCCTAAAGCGCTCTACTAGGAGGTGCCCAGTTTCCCCAATGTAGAGGAGACCGCATCGGGAACAACGGATACAATAAATGATATTAGTGGATGTGCAGGTAAAACTTTGGATGTGGAAGGCTCCTTTACGGCCTTGGATAGAGTTGAGGGAGGAGGTGTGGGCACAGGTTTTACAGTTCCTGCGGTGGCAGGGGAAAGTGCCAGAATGGGAGGGTGGGTTGTAGGGGGGTGTGGACCTGACCAGGTAGTCACGGAGAGAACGGTCTTTGCAGAAGGTGGAAAGGGGTGGGGAGGGAAATATATCCCTGGTGGTGGGGTTTTTTTGGAGGTGGCGGAAATGTCAGCAGATGATTTGGTTTATGCGAAGGTTTGTAGGATGGCGCACCAGGGGCGTTCTGTCCTTGTTACAGTTTGAAGGGTGGGGTCTGAGGGCGGAGGTGCGGGATGTGGCGAGATGCGTTGGAGGGCATCTTTAACCACGTGGGTAGGGAAATTGCAGTCTCTAAAGAAGGAGGCCATCTGGTATGTTCTATGATGGAACTGGTCCTCCTGGGGGGAGATACGACGAGGCGGAGGAATTGGGAATGCGGGATGGCATTTTTGAAAGAAAGTAGGGTGGGAAGTGGTGTAATCCAGGTAGCTGTGGGAGTCGGTGGGTTTGTAAAAAATGTCAGTGTCAAGTCGGTCGTCATTGATGGAGACGGAGAGGTCCAGGAAAGGGAGGGAGGTGTCAGAGATGGTCCAGATAAATTTAAGGTCAGGGTGGAATGTGTTGGTGAAGTTGATGAATTGCTCAACCTCCTCGCGGGAGCACGAGATGGCGCCAATGCAATCTTCAATGGAGCAGAGGAAGAGGTGCGGAGTGGTGCCGGTGTAATTACGGAAGATCAACTTTTCTACATAGCCAACAAAGAGACAGGCACAGCTGGGGCCCATACGTGTGCCCATGGCTACCCCACCAGAGAGCAGTTGACATTTCATCCTAAATTCCTGAATCAGACATGCAATGCTATCATTGTGCAATAAGAACACAAAAGAGGAAAGATTTACAACGGAGCTGAGGGTAAACTTTTTCACAGAGTGTAACGTGTGTATGGAATGAGCTTCCAGAGGAGGTAGTAGAGGTGGGTAGAATTACAAAATTTTAAAGGCATCTGGGTGGGTTCATGAATAGGAAGCATTTATAGGTACATATGCTAAATGCTGGAAAAAGGGACTAAACCTTTTTAGATTATCTGGTCAGTGCAGATGACTTGAATAAAGGGTCTGTTTCTGTACTGTGAAGGTACTTAAAAGTATTTTACAATAATATATTGCATTCATAGTGAAGCAGGTTTTCATTTTAACTAAAAGTAATATATCCAGTGCTTGCACCATGTATCTCATAAGGAGCGCAGGAGTTCGCCTTTACTTTTCCCATGGCAATGCTTCAACCACTCAGTCTGAAGTTGCCATCCAGGTAATAGGTGAACGTGAGGATTGCAGATGTATATTGATATGAAATTGTGAAAACATGGCATGTTTTATTACATAAACCACATTATTAGCATGTAACAAATTCTGTTCGGGACACTAATGTGCGAACTTTACCAGACATTTGTCCTCTAAGATGATGTAATAGTTCATAAATATATTTTAAAAATCTCCTTCACTGCCACACTTTATCAAAATGTGTTTGAGAGGGAATGTGTGTGTGTGTGTGAGAGAGAGAGAGAGAGAGAGAGAGGTGTTACGGTCAATGTGTGGATCTGTGTACATTATGGATATGTTACAGAGATAGTGATGAGTACTTTTTTTCAGCATAATTTGTTAATACAGTATGTTTGTTTCAAATGAGCCCAAGTCTCTGTGAATAATTCCTACAGTTTGCCTTTTCTGGCATGTTCATTCTACTTAGCAAACTGACATTCTATTTTCAGAAGTGTCTGATGACATAGAACTTTGAACTTGTATCAAACCCAAGTAGTGCCAGCTCTCTGGACAGCACAGGAGCCAATCAGTAAGGAAGCTGCAGACAGAATGTACATAGATCCCTCAAAGTTGCCACCCAAGTTGATAGTTCCGTTAAGACGATATGCGATGTTTCAGCTTTTTTAACACGGGGATTGAGTTTAAGAGCCAAGAGATTTTGCTGTAGCTCTATAAAACCCTGGTTAGAGTACACTTGGAATATTGTGTCCAGTTCTGGTTGCCTTATTATAAGAAGGATGTAAATGCTTTAGAGAGAGTGCAGAGGAGATGTACCAGGATGCTTGTGGGCGGCACGGTGGCACAGTGGTTAGCACTGCTGCCTCACAGTGCCAGAGACCCGGGCTCAATTCCCACCTCAGGCGACTGACTGTGTGGAGTTTGCACGTTCACCCCGCATCTGTGTGGGTTTCCTCCGGGTGCTCCGGTTTCCTCCCACAGTCCAAAGATGTGTGGGTCCCGTAGTGTTAGGTAAGGGGTAAATGTAGGGGTATGGGTGGGTTGTGCTTTGGCGGGTCGGTGAGGACTTGTTGGGCTGAAGGGCCTGTTTCCACACTGTAAGTAATCTAATGCTGCCTGGATTGTAGGGTCTGTCTTATGAAGAGAGGTTAAGTGAGCCAGGGCTTTTCACATTAGGGAGAAGAAGGAAGAGAGGTGACTTGATAGAGGTGTACAAGGGAATGAGAGACATAGATAGAGTAGATAGCCAGAGACTTTTCGCCAGGGCAGAAATGGCTGTCATGAGCAATCATAATTTTAAGGTAATTGGAGGAAGGTATAGGGGAGATGTCAGAGGCATCTATATGCAGAGGGTGGTTAGTGTGTGGAATGCACTGCCAGCAGTGGTAGTGTAGTCAGAGACATTAGGGACATTTAAGCAACTGTTGGACAACACATGGATGGCAGAAAATTGAGGTGTGTCAAGGTTAGGTTGATCTTAAATTAAGATAAATAGTCAGCACAACATAGTGGGCCATAGGGCCTGTACCGTGCTGTACTGCTCTGTGTTGTATAAGCAATTTACAAAATTTACAGGTGCAGTTGTCAACCTCACCAAAGAACATTTCACATAGAGTTTAATACCAAGAACATTTAATGTTATTTATTGCACGCATTTCAAGCAGCAAATGAATTTAGATTTAAACTTTGTGAAATATATATTTTCGAATTTACTTAGTGAATGTCTTTTACCATGTTGCCAAAAGAAAAATATTTTGCTTTAGTATCACTGAGATGTCAACAAACCGATGAAATTATTCTGCACTGATGGGTATTGAAATGGTGGATTGATATACAGAAAAGGAGATAAAATGGATGAAGTAACATTTAAGTGATCTGGGGACTTCATATAAAAAAAACCTAAAAGTACTAAGTCAAATGCAAGTGTGTGTGTGGATTGAATCAACTCCCCCTTTATGTAGCGATGGTAGTAATTTTACAAAATACGTGAGAGGAATGTGGTGGTGAATGCGTAATTTGTTGAGCAGACGTTGACTTTATCATCATCATAGACTTCGCTCCAGATCATTTCTGCGGGATCTATGGAATGGCAGAGGGTTAATGATGCTTAGACCCCCTTATCAATGCATATGTGGTCACCATGGATGCCAGGTGTGTCCCTGATTCCCATGTATAGGAGGAGGAGCATTCCATACATGCAAACTAGTAATAAAGGTCATTCCTTGATTAACTCAACATTGAACCAGCTGCCATTCACACACATGGCTGTACGCATTGTTGAACAGTCTAGCTTAAATTATTCAGTAAGATGCAGAACAGTATGATTTGTGTTCCTTGATTTGTTTTCGGGAGCCAATGTGCAGGAGTTGTGTTCGTCTGCACTTCCTGAGGAGTGACTGCAGCCGTGGATGGACTCACTAAATTGTCAAAAAGAAAAACAACCAGTTCAAATTTGTATTTAAATTCTCAGACTATAACCTGCCAGTTGTGAGTATTCCCATGGCATTTAGTTAAAAGTGCTTGAACATATATCTATAAAGGTGCATAGCTGTATGTTGCCAGCAGTGTTAATTTACCTTAATGTTTTCCTAGTCCAATTTATGTTTGTGTCTGCCATTGTGTTTCATCATGTACAGGTTTGTATTCATGTGTGTGAGCATGTTGGTGACTGTCTATGTTCGTGATCGATGTGAGTGAATGCATATGACCTTTTCTAGTCTAATATTATGGAGACCGTCATATTTCTCATTTATTTTGTGGGATTTGTGTAAGGTTAGCTTCAACTTAATTTGAATAGCTCATGTTTAAAATGGAAGAGTGAAGAGACACAAAGGTTGCTGTTCTGCATTGTTCTGTCTGATCTAAGTTACACTGTGGACTATCATGTGTTGACGTACCCATGACTGGTAGCTGGTTGCATATCAATCTACGAATGTCTGATAGCGACTTGGCTCCATGGAATGCTGCTCCTACCATTTTTTGGAAATCGAGGTACTTCCAGTGTCCATTGTCAACAAATGTGCAGAATGTCTGTTCAGCTGCAACTCCTAGTTGACCGTATGTAGTGGCTGGAACCGTGGATGAATTGCAATACGGAGCATCCGTGATGCTAAGGATGTAGTGGATAGCATGTGTAGTGAGTTGGTTACACAACATGTAGGAGATACACAGGCACAAAAGCCTTATATGATGACTAGAAAATTGAGCAACTATGAACAGTTACTGCAAGAGTCCAT
The DNA here is from genome assembly GCF_020745735.1 of Hemiscyllium ocellatum. NCBI lineage: Eukaryota > Metazoa > Chordata > Chondrichthyes > Orectolobiformes > Hemiscylliidae > Hemiscyllium > Hemiscyllium ocellatum. Next base: position 16,321,424 of record NC_083421.1, read on the forward strand.
TATTGCCCATAATCTCATAAACATATATAATGGGCTGGATATTACTGGGGCGATTTGCCTTTCACAGGAAAGCAGCAACAGCCAAATTTATGGGACCACATTTGACTCCACTGCACAACAAGAATGGAAGATGTCTGGGAGAGCTTCCATGTTAGGGGCTGAATTGTGAGAGGAAAGGATGTGAGGATCTGCAGCAGCAAAAGAGACACTGAAATGGTGAAGTTCCTCTCTGGTGCCAGTTCAAGGATGCATCAGAGAGGGCGACAGGATATTCTGAAGAGGAAGGCTGAACATCAACAGTCATGGCACATTTTGATACTGGTGACATTGTTGACTAGGAGAATCAGGTAGACTGGGAGAATCAGGATGATATTGTACCATAGCAAAGATAAGTGGGAAAACTGAGGACTGGGAAGCTTTTAAAGAGCAACAGAGGATTACTAAGAAGGAAATACGCAGAGGAAAAATGAGGTACGAAGGTAAACTGCCAATAATATAAAGGAGGATAGTAAAAGCTTTTTTAAGTATGTGCAAGGCAAAAGAATGATTAGGACTAAAATTGGGCCCTTGAAGACAGAAACAGGGGAATATATTACAGGGAACAAAGAAATGACAGAAGAATTAAATGGGTACTTCAGATCTGTGTTCACTGGGGAAGACACAAGTAATCTCCCTGAGGTAACAGTGGCTGAAGGACCCGAACTTAAGGGAATCTATATTTGCCAGGATTTGGTGTTGGAGAGACTGTTAGGTCTGAAGGTTGATAACGCTCTGGGGCCTGATGGTCTACATCCCAGGGTACTGAAGGAGGTGGCTCGGGAAATCGTGGATGCGTTGGTGATTATTTTCCAGAGTTCGATAGATTCAGGGTCAGTTCCTGAGGATTGGAGGGTAGCTAATGTTATACCACTTTTTAAGAAAGGTGGGAGAGAGAAAGCAGGAAATTATAGACCAGTTAGTCTGACATCAGTGGTGGGAAAGATGCTGGAGTCTATTATAAAGGATGAAATTGCAGCACATCTGGATAGTAGTAACAGGATAGGACAGAATCAGCATGGATTTATGAAGGGGAAATCATGCTTGACTAATCTTCTTGAATTTTTTGAGGATGTAACTCTGAAGATGGATGAGGGAGATCCAATAGATGTAGTGTACCTGGACTTTCAGAAAGCTTATGATAAAGTCCCACACAGGAGGTTAGTGAGTAAAATCAAGGCGCATGGCATTGGGGGCAAAGTACTAGATTGGATTGAAAATTGATTGGCTGATAGGAAACAAAGGGTAGTGATGAACGGCTCCATTTCGGAATGGCAGGCAGTGACCAGTGAGGTACTGCAGGGATCCGTGCTGGGACCGCAGCTTTTTACAATGTATGTTAATGATATAGAAGATGGTATCAGCAATAACATTAGCAAATTTGCTGATGATACAAAGCTGGGTGGCAGGGTGAAATGTGATGAGGATGTTAGGAGATTACAGGGTGACCTGGACAAGTTAGGTGAGTGGGCAGATGCATGGCAGATGCAGTTTAATGTGGTTAAATGCATGGTTATCCACATTGGTAGCAAGAACAGGAAGGCAGATTACTACCTGAATGGAATCAATTTAGGTAAAGGGGCAGTACAGAGAGATCTGGGTGTTCTTGTACACCAGTCAATGAAGGCAAGCATGCAGGAACAGCAGGTAGTGAAGAAGGCTAATAGCATGCTGGCCTTCATAACAAGAGGAATTGAATATAGAAGCAAAGAGGTGCTTCTGCAGCTATACAGGGCCCTGGTGAGACCACACCTGGAGTACTGTGTGCAGTTCTGGTCTTCAAATTTGAGGAAAGACATTCTTGCTATTGAAGCAGTGCAGCGTAGGTTCATGAGGTCAATTCCTGGAATGGCAGGATTACCTTACACTGAAAGACTGAAGCGACCGGACTTCATATACCCTTGAGTTTAGAAGATTGAGAGGGGATTTGATTAAGACATATAAGGTTATGAAAGGATCGGACACTCTGGTAGCAGGAAACATGTTTCTGCTGATGGGTGAGTGCTGAACCATAGAACATAGAAAAATACAGCGCAGTACAGGCCCTTCGGCCCTCGATGTTGCGCCGATCCAAGCCCACGTAACCTAGACTAGCCCACTTTCCTCCATATGCCTATCCAATGCCCGTTTAAATGCCCATAAAGAGGGAGAGTCCACCACTGTTACTGGCAGGGCATTCCATGAACTTACAACTCGCTGAGTAAAGAATCTACCCCTAACGTCTGTCCTATATCTACCACCCCTTAATTTAAAGCTATGCCCCCTCGTAATATCTTACTCCATACATGGAAAAAGGTTCTCATGGTCAACCCTATCTAAACCCATAATCATCTTGTACACCTCTATCAAGTCACCCCTAAACCTTCTTTTCTCCAATGAAAACAGCCCCAAGTGCCTCAGCCTTTCCTCATACGATCTGCCTACCATACCAGGCAACATCCTGGTAAACCTCCTCTGCACCCGTTCCAGTGCCTCCACATCCTTCCTATAGTATGGCGACCAAAACTGCACACAAGACTCCAGATGCGGCCGCACCAGAGTCTTATGCAACTGCAACACGACCTCAGGACTCCGGAACTCAATTCCTCTACCAATAAAAGCCAGTACACCTTCTTCACAGCACTATTTACCTGGGTGGCAACTTTCAGAGATCTATGTACATGGACACCAAGATCCCTCTGCTCATCCACATACCAAGTATCCGACCATTAGCCCAGTAATCCACCTTCTTTTTACTCTTACCAAAGTGAATCACTTCACACTTAGCTACATTGAACTCCATTTGCCACCTTTCTGTCCAGCTCTGCAGCTTATCTATATCCCGCTGTAACCTGCCATATCCTTCCTCACTGTCAACAACTCCACCGACTTTCGTATCATCCGCAAACTTGCTCACCCAACCTTCTAGCCCCTCCTCCAGGTCATTTATAAAAACGACAAACAGCAATGGTCCCAAAACAGATCCTTGCAGAATACCGCTGGTAACTGCACTCCAAGATGAACCTTTACCATCAACTACTACCCTCTGTCTTCTTCCAGCCAGCCAATTCCTAATCCAAACCTCCAACTCCCCCTCAATGCCATACCTCCGTATTTTTTGCAGTAGCCTACCCTGGGGGACATTATCAAATGCCTTACTAAAATCCATATACACCACATCAACCGCTTTACCCTCGTCCACCTCCTTAGTCACCTTCTCAAAGAATTCAATAAGGTTTGTGAGGCATGACCAGCCCTTCACAAAACCATGCTGACTATCCTTGATCACATTATTCCTATTCAGATGTTCATAAATCCTATCCCTTACAATTCTCTCTAAGACTTTGCCCACAACAGAGGTAAGACTCACCGGCCTATAGTTACTAGGGTTATCACTACTCCCCTTCTTGAACAAGGGAACCACATTTGCTATCCTCCAGTCTTCTGGCACTATTCCCGTAGACAATGAGGACATAAAAATCAAGGCCAATGGCTCTGCAATCTCCTCCCTTGCTTCCCAGAGAATCCTAGGATAAATGCCATCAGGCCCAGGGGACTTATCTACATTTACCCTTTCCAGAATTTCCAACACCTCTTCCCTACATATCTCAAAGCCATCCATTCTAATTAATTGTGACTCAATATTCACATCGGCAACAATGTCCTGTTCCTGAGTGAATGCTGACGAAAAGTATTCATTCAGTGTCTCCCCAATTTCTTCAGCCTCCACACGCAACTTCCCACTACTATCTTTGAGTTTGTAATCTTTGGTTACTTTCAGTGCTCCACATTACGAAATAAAGATGTACCACACGAATGTAGGGCTAAAGGGATGGTCTCAGATTATAGAGTCAAAGGACCATACAGCATATCGACAGATTCTTCGTTCCAACTCATCCATGCTGACCAGTTTTCCTAAATGAAACTTGCCTCATTTGCCTGCATTTGGCAAATATGCCTTTAAACATTTCCTATTCATGTAACTGTTCAAATGCCTTTTAAACTTTGTGAAATTACCTGCATCACCAACTTCTTCTGCTAGTTCCTTGCACACATGAAACATCCTTGGTGTGAAAATGTCCCTTTTAATCTTCACATCTTCACCACAACATTAAACCTATGCCATCTAGGTATTTCCATCTAGGGAGATGACTTTGGTTATCACATAATCTGTGCCCCCCATGATTTTATAAACCATCACACAAATATTCCTCAACCTTTTATGTATGAATGAAAAAGACTCCCAGCCAATCCAGCCTCTGCTCACAACTCAATCACTCCAGTCCTGGAAACATCCTTTATAAATGTTTTCTGCAGCCTTCCCAATATAATATACTACCTCTAGCAGAGCAACCAGCACTGTACACAATATTCCAAAAGTAACCACAAGTCAAATTTTCACACAGACACAACATGACAAGCCAACTCCTACGTTTTCTGCACTGACCAAACATGCCATAGGTTTTCTTCATCCCCTTGTCCACGTGTGATTTCACTTTCAAGGAACCGTGCACCTGAACCCCCAGGTTTTTGTGATCGAAACACTTCCCACTTTGTAAATCCTTCCCTAGTTTATCTTACCTAAATGTGACACCTCACATTCAGTTAAATTAAACCACAGATTTTGACCAGACTTTTACTTGCAACTCTTTCTTTTCAGTAAAAGGCACGACATTAGCCTCCCTCCAGTTTTCCCACACTTTGTCCATGGCTGTAGATGATATAAATATTCCTGCTAGGGGCCTCACAATTTCCTTCTTCGCTTCCCACAATATCCTGCAATACATTTGTTCAGGTCCACAAAGATTTATCTAATGTCGTGTTTTTGTTTTAATCCCTCAAGTATCCCCTCTTCTGACATGTAAACTGTATGCATGGCATCAATAATGATTTCCCCAAGTTGCACAGTTTCCATGTCTTTCTTGACAGTTCATATTGATGTAAAATATTCATTACAGATCTCCTCCATCTCCTGTGGTTCCACATGTTAACAGCCTCATTTGTCTTTAAGGTGCCTTATTCTTTCCCTGGGTGCCCTTTTGTCCTTAATGTAGATTAGATTAGACTTACAGTGTGGAAACAGGCCCTTCGGCCCAACAAGTCCACACCGACCCGCCGAAGCGCAACCCACCCAGACCCCTACATTTACCCCTTACCTAACACTATGGGCAATTTAGCTTGGCCAATTCACCTGACCCGCACATCTTTGTGACTGTGGGAGGAAACCGGAGCACCCGGAGGAAACCCACGCAGACACGGGGAGAACGTGCAAACTCCACACAGTCAGTCGCCTGAGTCGGGAATTGAACCCGGGTCTACAGGCGCTGTGAGGCAGCAGTGCTAACCACTGTGCCACCGTGCCGCCCACTTCGAGAGTCTCTTTGGATTTTCCTCAAACTTATTCGCCAAAGTAATCACATATCCTTTTTTGCACTCCTGATTTCCCTTAGAACAGAGAACACAGATGGGTCCTTTGGCCCATGATTTTGCGCGGAACATGATGCCAAAATAAACTAATCATTTCTGCCCGCCCTTGGTCTATATTCCCCATTCCTTGCATTTTCATATGCTGATCTAAAAGTCCCTTACTACTCCTACGGTTTCAGTCTCCACTAAGATTCCTGGCACTGTATTCCAGACTCCTACCACTCTCTGTGTGAGAACATGCCTAAAACCATGCCCCCTAGTATTAGACATTCCATCTCAGTGAAACAAAATGTTCTGACCATGAATGTTATCTACGCATTTCATAATTTCATATACTTCTTTCAAGACTCCCCTCAGCCTTCACTTCCCAAGGGGAAAACAAATCTAAATTTTTCTAGCCTCCCCATATAGCTTGCCCCCTGACATCCAAGCAGCATATCGGTAAGAATCTTCTTCACCCTCCCTAAAGCCACCACATTCTCTCTGTAATGTGACGATCAGAATTGAATGCAATACTCTAAATGCAGCTTAATTAGAATCTTATAAAGATGCAACATGACATCCTGACTCTTGTCATCAATTCCCTGACCAATAAAGGCAACCATGCCATACCCCATCCTTACCATCCTATCTAATTATGTGGACACTTTCAGGGAGCTATGGACTTGAACTTCAAGATCTCCCTGTATATCAATGCTGTTCAGAGGTATGTCATTAATTATATAATTTTCCTTCACATTTGATCTCCTAAAGTGCAGCACCTCACACTTACCTAGATTGAACTCTATCTGCCATTTCTCTGCTCATATCATCAACTGTTCTGTATCTCACTGTATGCTGTTACAACCTCCTACACTATCCAAACCTCCACCAATCCTTGTGTCAGCTGCAAACTTACTAACTCGCCCATCTACATTTTTATTCCAGTCATTTATAGAGTCATAGAGTCAGAAAGATATATAGCATGGAAACAGACCCTTCATTCGAATTCGTCCATGCCGACCAGATATCCCAACCCAATCTAGTCCCTCCTGCCAGCACCCGGCCCATATCTCTCCAAACTCTTCCTATTCATATATCCATCCAGATGCCTTTGAAATGTTGCAATTGTACCAGCCTCCACCACTTCCACTGGTAGCTCATTCCATATATGTACTATCCTCTGCGTGACAAAGATGCCCTTAGGTCTCTCTTATCTTTCCCCTCTCACCCTAAACTTATGTCCTCTAGTTCTGCACTCACCCACCCCACAGAAAAGACTTTGTCTATTTATCCTATCCATGCCCCTCATGATTTTATACACCTCTACAAGTTGCTGATCTTTGAGAGACTCTATTCTCTCCCTAGTTACTCTTTTGTCCTTAATATATTTGTTAAAAATCCTTTGGATTCTCCTTAACTCTATTTGCCAAAGCTACCTCAGGCTCCATTTTTGCCCTCTGATTTCCCTCTTAAGTATACTGTGCAAAAACGTTGCCCCTCATGTCCTTTTTAAATTTTCTTCACTCACCTTAAAAGTATGCCCTCTGGTTTTGAAATCCCCAAAAACAGGGAAAAGAGGCCTGCCATTTCCCTTATCCATACCCCCCCATGATTTTATAAACCTGTATTAGGTCACCTCAGAGGGCCCAGGATGATCTCAGTGGAACACTACTAGTCATGGATGTCCATCCAGTAAAAAATATCCTTCCACCACTATCCTCATCTTCTTTGAGCAAGCCAATTCTGAATCTAAGCATCCAAGTCACCGTGAAATATATGCATCTTAAGGTTTTGAATGAGATTACCAAGAAAGGCCCTGTCAAAAACATTTTTAAAATCCATGTCGACAATATCTGTTGCTCTTCCTGCTTCAACAAATCTTTGTCACATCCCTGAAAAAAAATCAATCAATTCAATAAGACATGACCTGCTCCAAACAGAGTCATACCGACTATCCCAAATTAGGTTATGCTTTTCCAAATGCACATAAATCCTATCCCTAAGAATTCTTTCTCATACCTTCGAACCACCAATGTGAGACTCAGTGGTCAATAGTTTCCTGGATTATCCCTATTTTCCTCTTTAAACAGATGAAAAATATTAAGTACTCGCCAGTCCTCCAGGACCTCTCTGGTGGACAGTGACAATAAAAAGATCTTGTTGAAAGCCACAGTAATCTCCTTCCCTGCCTCTCTCAGTAACCTGGGTTGAATACTACTGGGCACTGGGTAATTATCCACCTTAACGCTCTTCAAGAGAATTAAAATCACTTTTTTCTTAATCTCAAAAGACTCTCGCAAAAAGCATGCATTACATAATCAAACGTCCATCTGTATCCTTCTACTAGGTACATACCGAAGCAAAGTACTCCTTTAGGATCTCACCCTTATCCTCTGCCTGCAAAGCACAATTTACTGCCTCTATCATTCAGTGGTCCTACCTGCTCCCTAGTTATGTTCTTGTTTTTAACCTACGTCCAGAATACCTTGTGATTCCCTTTGCCCCTCCCTACTAATGTCATTTGACTTCTTCTTGTTCTCCTTATTCCCTGCTTGAGTTATTTCCTTTTTTTTGTATTCCTGAAGGATCTTGCCTGACTTTAGCTTCCTAAATCTTACACATGCATTTTTTGTGTCCTTTTGGCTAAACATACAACAACCCTCATTATTTAAGTGTCCCTTACCTTGCCATCTGTGTCCTTCCTCCTTGCTGGAATATGCCACTCCAGTATTAAACTTACTTTCCTGAGGTTAACTTTATACAAAGTAGTTAATTAAATGAGACTAAGTTCATTTAAGTTAAGACATGCAAGCGCAGGTTGTCAAATCAAAGATGGGGCTGTAATATTGGGAGGTCATATCCCCTGCTGGAGGCCTGGATGAACACTGGCTCTTGAAGTTCGAACAGCGACGGGAAACTCTGTGGTACATCTGCGATGCTGAGAGTTAGGTGGATAGCGCATAGAGAAAGGGGATCACACTCCACTCATAACAGCTCAGAAGAAGGAAGGGAACAGGTGAGCATTCAATCTAAGAGAAGCAGTCAGGGAATACAGAAATAATCTGCAGCCCCACTCACAGGTCAGTCTTCCAGTTTGGAAGCTGATGAAGTTGCTGACTGCTCATGGGAGTGCGGTCAGAGCCATTTTTATGGTATCACAAGCGGCCTGACTGTACAGGAGGGGAGAGAGAAGGAAGGAGGAGCAATACTCACGGGGGATTCATTAATGAAGGGAACATGTTGATGGTTATTGAATTAATCTGAACCTCCAGGATAGTCGAATGGCTTCCCATTATTTCAAAAATGTGCCACGTCCTCAATTCCCCTGAATGTCTTGTCACCCTGCTCAACCCAGTCCATGGAATGGTCTGCATCCCTACCCCCACCCCTGTCTCTACAATCTGATCCAGCCCCTTCTATCTTTCCAACTTCCTCCAACCTCTAAGATCCTGCATCCCGTGAACATTCTCTCGCAACTGCAACTCTCCGTAATTCTGTAGCATCCTCCACCCCTTGAACCCAGCCCATTCTATACCCTCTATCCATCCCTTAACTCCCTCTATCATAGAAACACACTCTGCATTTGCAACAAGGCAGATGGAATGACAGCATTAACTGAAGTGAAATATACATGATTGAACTGCAATAACGGTGATGCGACGTCAGAATGACCACGGCTGGGAAGTGAATATTGAACAGTTGTCAGGATTTTGGCAGGATAGGCAAAAAAGCCAAATAAGGCCAAGTTGTGTTGTGAGAAAAGATGCTGTCAGTGCATTAGTGAGACAGCCAATTAAATTTGGGATTCAAAACTTGGAACTTATTTGGATAAGGGCTCATGCCCGAAACATCAATTCTCCTGCTCCTTGGATGCTGCCTGACCTGCTGCGCTTTTCCAGCAACACGTTTTCAGCTCTGATCTCCAGCATCTACAGTCCTCACTTTCTCACCAAACAGTGATGGCAATGTAAATATATTTACAATCAGGAAAGTGAATGCACTTATAGCAAGGGCAGTACAGTAACTGTTGTAACAGTAGCCTATATCTGGACTGGATAACTAATGAGTGACAATGCTGTAATGGATGGGATCCTGGATTGTGTGCGACATGGTTCTTCATCGTAGCCTGTCAAGGAGCCTTCAAGAGAATGACCAATTGCAAGTCAAATGTTGTCTAATGAGAAATATCTAATAATCTCAGTGTAAAGCAGCTTAATGGGAGATAGTCAAAATATTATGAAATATTTTATTGAGTTTGAAACAAATTTACTTAAGGAGTAGAATTAGCCTATTTGGCCCATCAAATGTGTTCCATCATTGAGTGAGATCATGGCTGATACAATAATCCTCAACTCTGTGCTGTACGTCTCTATGACTACTTTCCTGCCTTTTCACATATCGTTAGTTTCCCAATCAATTAAAATCGGAACACCTCTGCTGTAAATATAATTAATAACTCTGCCTCGATTGCCCGCTGCAGTAAGGAATTCCAAAGATTCACTACCATCTGAGTGAAGAAATTCCTCCTTATCTCCATCTTGAATGGGTGAGCCTTTGTTGGGATTTTATGCCTTCTGGTTACAGATTATCACACAAGGGAAACTAAAGCAAGTGGTAAAGATGATTATGGAAGGTAAGGCAATGTATGTTGTTGATATAGAATTTTCATTAGGCATTTGATAAGATTCCTCATGGTAGGTTGGTCCGGAGGATTAAATCATAATCCATGCTATCCATGGGCAATTGGCAGTTTGGACACAAAATTGTTTTGGTCAGAGGACAGAAAATGTGACTGGAGGTCTGTGGCCAGTGGTGTTTTGCAATATGAAAGCTGCAATTTTCAGTTTATAAGTGATTTATATATGAAAAATGTCAGTGGTCCGGTTATTAATTTTGCAGACGACATTTGGAAAAACATGTACTGATACAGGATATTTGGTGGAGTTGTGGATAGTGAGTAAGGATACCAAAGGATGCAGCAATATGTACATCAGCTGGAATGCTTGATGGAGAAATGGCAAATTGAGTTTAATTGGGACAAGTGGAAGGTGTTGCATTTTGGGAAATCAAATGCAAGCAAAAAGAACTCTGGAAATGACAAACAATTATGAGTAGGGATATACAGAGGGATCTTGCATGAAAATCCAGTCTTCCCTGAAAATGGCAACACAAGTGGATAAGGTGATATGGAAACTGTACAACATGCTTCCCTTCATCGTTCACAGCATTGAGTAGAGACGTTTGCTTGTCATTTTGTAACAGAATAAAACTTCAGGTTTGGATTGCTGTTCACAATATAAGAAGGATGTGGAGTGGTTGCAAATGAGGTTTACTAGAATGTTATCTGGATGAGAATATGTTCGCCCTTAGATTGCTTTGTAGAATATCAGAGGATGAGGGATGAGGTGGTACAGGTGCGTAACATTAGGATATGCCTGGATAGTCAGAATCGCTTTTCCAATGTGAATGTGTCAGATCTTAAGGCACCTCAGTTTAAGGCGAAAACAAGACAGTTAACGAACATATGCAAGGCAGGTTTTATTACAAAGTGGATGGAAGCTTCTCTGGACGTGGCACAGGTAGTTCTGCTGTTAAGCAATAGTTGTGTTTTTGTGTGACTCAACGCTATGTAACGACCATGCAATAAAATTAGCACTTAAAGTGTAGGTGATGCAATTGTATTATAGCCAACACACGTTTTTAAAGCTAACACTTTAGAAACAACGTCTTCTCTTCGTCAATTGTGTTACAGCCAATTTGATTGATGAAACATGCATTATAGCAGAACTAACTAGACAAGTGGAAATGTTAGGAAATGTTTTAAGTTGTATTTACACAGACACATGAACAGATGCATGAACTGCCAGAGAATAGAGGGTTATCGCCCATGGCACGATGATTGCATTAGTTCGGAAAGGCATCATGGTCAGCACAGCCATGGTGGGTGGAACAGCTTTCTACTGTGCTGTACTGTTCTAATTGCTAACATCCCAACATCCACCCTGTGTAAACCCTAAAGAATCTTGGATATTTCCCTCTCATTTTTCTAAATTGCAAAAGAATTCATATTCAATCTACTCAGCCTGTTGTCATTAGAAAATCGCTCCATTCTCAAGATCAGCTGAGTGAACATTCTCTGGCCTGCCTCCAGTGCAAAATATCTTTCTTTAGGGCACTCATACCATTCAAAATTTTCTAGGTGTGATTTGATTCGTACCTTGAATACTTTTAGGAAGTCTTCCCTATTTTAGACTCAATTCCTTTGTAATAAATGCCAGCATTCGATTGCATTCTCCATTAACTGCTGAACATGTCAGCTACCATTTTAGATTGACACACAAGGACTCCCAAAATCCTTTGCAGTGAGTCTGAAGCCAAATGGTCTTAGTCTGACAGTAAGTCGGGAATGTGCTGGAATGTATTATAAACGATCTGACAATAAACAATAACTGAAGTCTTAGAATAAATTAAAGATGGATGATATTATAAAAAGGGGAAATATTTGTCTCGAATCGATTGGATTTTTTTGGGTGTGGTTATAAATGGAAGAAAAGATAAGAGTGGGGGAGGGGAGCAGTGATAGAGGGATATGGTTTAATTAAATTTTCAGAAGCATCTGGAGAAGTTTGAACAAAAGCTAGAGGAACGAGGGAGTGAATAGAGCCCCTAAAAGATCAACAAGGCCATCTACATGTGGAAATACTATTGATCGATGAGAACCTAAACAAATATTTCATGTTTTATTTAATGTGGAGAGAGACATGGAACCTCGTGAACTTGGGGAAATAAATACTTATGTCTTGAAAAGACTACAATATAGTACAGGCGGTGTTAAATGCATAACGATAGATCCTCAGGATGGATCCTAGGACATGTGGGAGGTTAGCAGAGATATTTGTATCATTAATAAACATGGTGAGGTGCCAGGAGACTGGAGATCGGCTAATGATGTTCCATCACTAAAGACCTGCTGATGGTCCCGTTCCTACGTGTACTGTTCTATGTTAAGTTCTGTACACTCATATCACCTATGGGAACCTCCCTTTGCCTGTAACATTCACAGTCTCTTCTGCACCAGTAGAACATAGAACACAGAACATTACAGCATAGAAACTGGCCTTTCAGTCCGCAATGTCGTGTTGAACATGATGCCGAATTAAACTAATCTCTTCTGCCTGTCCTGCCTGAGGGGAAAGATATAAAAGAGACCTAAGGAGCAACTTTTCCATGCAGAGGTTGTGTATGTATGGAATAGGCTGCCAGAGGAAGTGGTGGAGGCTGGTACAATTGCAATATTTAAAAGGCATCTGAATAGGAAGGATTTGGAGGGATATGGGCTAGGTGCTGGCAGGTGGGTCTTGATTGGGTTGGGATATCTGGTTGGCATGGATGGGTTGGACTGAAGGGTCTGTTTCTGTGCTGTACATCTCTATGACTCTCTGACTCTAAATTATATTACCAGTGGGATAGAGAACGATGACATTGCAAATTGCGCACGAGTTGCCACTTGGCTGTCAATTCAGAGTGAGGAAAACACAGGCTAAACTACAAAGACATTTTTACTGGCCTGGACTGCACAAGGATGTAGTTGAATTTTGCCAGACAGGTCACAACATGTCAGCTAATCAGAAAACCACAGGTGATAATGAAACCTGCACATTTAATACCTATTCCAGCATTTGAGGAATCTTTTACAAAAGTCTTAATTGATTGTGTAGGTTCCCTCCCCCAAACAAATACTCAGTATTTGTTAACAATAATGGATGTATCAATGAGATTTCCAGAGGTCATTCCATTATGCAATATCACAGCTAAAAGGATTATTGAGGAATTACTCAATTTTTGTTTATGAGATCTGGACTACAGTTCAATCAAGGGTCAAACTTCATAGAGTCATAGAGATGTACAGCATGGAAACATCCAAACTATTCAAGGAAGTTAAGGACAATTTAAGAATAAAACAATTTAAATCTACTGAGTACCATCCTGAATGACAGGGTTCATTAGAAAGATGGCATCAAACAGTAAAGACCATGTTCAGGGCTCATAGTCAGGATTATCCAGATATGTGGGATAAAGGAATTCCAATTGTGCTTTTTGATATCAGAATTTAGTCGATCAAATGAAACAACCAAATTCAGTCCATTTGAATTAATTTTTGGGCATGTAAATATTTTCTAAATTAGTCCGAGCCCTACACCCTTGTATCCTCCTCCAGCATCTGCCTGCTTTACATTCTCTGAAGTACCCTCCAATCCCTACTCCCCCTTCCTATCTCTGTAACATCCGTGAAATAATGCTTTTTTGGAAGTTAGTTTGAGAAAGACAATGTCAACTCAATGATCCAATATTAAACCAGATACAGAAATTGAGAAGCCTTCTTTTCAGACTTGGAATTCCGTCAGAAAGGGGAAATATCAATAGCTGTTTTCCTTCATATATTCTTGCTTTGTGGATATTTTAGCTTGTTTTGCAGATGCAGGATATTCAGAACTCTGTTAAAATTGATTAAGGTGCGATATCCAGAATCAGCTGGGTGTCACTATCCTGGATAATCAAATGCCTCAGCTGTGTCTGGCTAACATTCCAAACTTTAAACAGGCAGAACAATAGGAATATCCAAATTCCCCTGAATGGAAGTGTGTGTGTGTGTGTGTGTGTGCGTCTGCATATGCGCGTGTGTATGTCTGCACATTTCACTCTAATACAAGATTGGATGTAAATGTGGCATGGCCATATAGGCACTTTTCTAAGTAGTCTGGCCTTGAAACTACAAGTGGATATCAATATCTCCAGTGAATGGGGAAATGGAGATAGGAGAGGTCTTGAATGAGTACTTTTCTTCAGTATTTACGAACGAGAGGGACCGTATTGTTGAAGAGGAGAGTGTGAAATGGACTAGTAAGCTAGAAGAGATACTTGTTAGGAAGGAAGATGTGTTGGACATTTTGAACAACTTGAGGGTAGACAAGTTCCCCGGGCCTGACGGGATATATCCTAGGATTATGTGGGAAGCAAGAGAGGAAATTGCAGTACCGTTGGCAATGATCTTTTCGTCTTCACTGTCAACGGGGGTGGTACCAGGGGACTGGAGAGTAGTGAATGTTGTGCCCCTGTTCAAAAAAGGGAATAGGGATAACCCCGGGAATTACAGGCCAGTTAGTCTTACTTCTGTGGTAGGAAAAGTAATGGAAAGGGTACTGAGGGATAGGATTTATGAGTATCTGGAAAGACACTGCTTGATTAGGGACAGCCAGCACGGATTTGTGAAGGGTAGGTCTTGCCTTATTGAATTCTTTGAGGGGGTGACCAAGCATGTGGATGAGGGTAGAGCAGTGGATGTACTGTACATGGATTTTAGTAAGGCATTTGATAAGGTTCCCATGGTAGGCTTATACGGAAAGTCAGGAGGCATGGAATAGAGGGAAATTTGGCCAATTGGATAGAAAACTGGCTAACCGGTCGAAGTCAGAGAGTGGTGGTAGATGGTAAATATTCAGCCTGGAGCCCAGTTACAAGTGGAGTTCCGCAGGGATCAGTTCTGGGTCCTCTGCTGTTTGTAATTTTTATTAATGACTTGGATGAGGGAGTCGAAGGGTGGTTCAGTAAATTTGCAGATGATACGAAGATTGGTGGAGTTGTGGACAGTGAGGAGGGCTGTTGTCGGCTGCAAAGGGACTTAGATATGATGCAGAGCTGGGCTGAGGAGTGGCAGATGGAGTTCAACCCTGCCAAGTGTGAGGTTGTCCATTTTGGAAGAACAAATAAGAATGCGGAATACAGGGTTAACAGTAGGGTTCTTAGTCAGGTGGAGGAACAGAGGGATCTTGGGGTCTATGTACATAGATCTTTGAAAGTTGCCACTCAGGTGGATAGAGCTTGTAAGAAGGCCTATGGTGTATTAGCGTTCATTAGCAGACGGATTGAATTCAAGAGTCGTGAAGTGATGTTGCAGCTGTACAGAACTTTGGTTAGGCCACATTTGGAGTACTGTGTGCAGTTCTGGTCGCCTCACTTTAGGAAAGATGTGGAAGCTTTGGAGAGGGTGCAGAGAAGATTTACCAGGATGTTGCCTGGAATGGAGAATAGGTCGTACAAGGATAGGTGAAGAGTTCTCGGCCTTTTCTCGTTGGACCGGCGAAGGATGAGGGGTGACTTGATAGAGGTTTATAAGATGATCAGAGGAATAGATAGAGTAGACAGTCAGAAACTTTTTCCCCGGGTACAACAGAATGTTACAAGGGGACATAAATTTAAGGTGAAGGGTGGAAGGTATAGGGGAGATGTCAGGGGTGGGTTCTTTACCCAGAGAGTGGTGGGGACATGGAATGCGCTGCCCGTGGGAGTGGTAGAGTCAGAATCATTGGCGACCTTTAAGCAGCAATTGGATAGGTACATGGATGGGTGCTTAATCTAGGATAGATGTTCAGCACAACATCGTGGCCGAAGGGCCTGTTCTGTGCTGTATTGTTCTATGTTCTATGTTCTAAGATTGGCAGGTAGGACAAGTCCGGACAAGTCATGGGGACAGTGCACAGCTGGAGGTTTGGAACTAGGGTGAGGTGGGGGAAGGGGAAATGAGGAAACTGTTGAAGTCCACATTGATGCCCTGGGGTTGAAGTGTTTTGAGGCGGAAGATGAATCTTTCTTCCTCCAGGCGTCTGGTGGTGAGGGAGCGGCGGTGAAGGAGGCCCAGGACCTCCATGTCCTCGGCAGAGTGGGAGGGGGAGTTGAAATATTGGGCCACGGGGCAGTGTGGTTGATTGGTGCGGGTGTCCTGGAGATGTTCCCTAAAGCGCTCTGCTAGGAGGCGCCCAGTCTCCCCAATGTAGAGGCGACTGCATCGGGAGCAATGGATACAACAAATGGATGTGCAGGTAAAACTTTGATGGATGTGGAAGGCTCCTTTGGGGTCTTGGATAGAGGTGTGGGAGGAGGTGTAGGCGCAGGTTTTACTGTTCCTGCGGTGGCAGGGGAAGGTGTCAGGATGGGAGGGTGGATTGTAGGGGGGCGTGGACCTGACCAAGCAGTCACAGAGGGAACGGTCTTTTCGGAAGGCGGAAAGGGGTGTGGAGGGAAATGTATCCCTGGTTGTGGGGTCTTTTTGGAGGTGGCGGAAATGTTGGCGGATGATTTGGTTTATGTGAAGGTTGGTAGGGTGGAAGGAGAGCACCAGGGGCATTCTGTCCTTGTTACGGTTGGAGGGGTGGGGTTTGAGGGCGGGGGTGTAGGATGTGGACGAGATGCGTTGGAGGGTATCTTTTACCACGTGGGAAGGGAAATTGCAGTCTCTAAAGAAGGAGGCCACTGGTGTGTTCTGTGGTGGAACTGGTCCTCCTTGGAGCAGATACGGCGGAGGCGGAGGAATTGGGAATACAGGATAGCATTTTTGCAAGTGGTAGGGTGGGAAGAGGTGTAATCCAGGTAGCTGTGGGAGTCGATGGGTTTGTAAAAAATGTCAGTGTCAAGTCGGTCGTCATTAATGGAGATGGAGAGGTCCAGGAAGAGGAGGGAGGTGTCAGAGATGGTCCAGGTAAAGTTAAGGTCAGAGTGGAATGTGTTGGTGAAGTTGATGAATTGCTCAACCTCCTCGCGGGAGCACGAGGTGGCGCCAATGCAGTCATCAATGTAGTGGAGGAAGAGGTGGGGAGTGGTGCCGATGTAATTACGGAATATCAACTGTTCTACGTAGCCAACAAAGAGACAGGCATAGCTGGGGCCCATACATGTGCCCATAGCTACCCCTTTGGTCTGGAGTAAGTGGGAGGATTTGAAGGAGAAATTGTTAAGGGTGAGGACAAGTTCGGCCAAACGAATGAGAGTGTCGGTGGAAGAGTACTGTTGGGGACGTCTGGAGAGGAAAAAATGGAGGGCTTGGAGGTCCTAGTCATGGCGGATGGAGGTGTAGAGGGATTGGATATCCATGGTGAAGATGAGGCATTGGGGGCTGGAGAAACAAAAGTCTTGGAGGAGGTGGAGAGCGTAGGTGGTGTCCCGAACGTATGTGGCGAGTTCCTGGACTGGGGGGGGATAGGACAGCGTCGAGGTAGGTAGAGATGAGTTCAGTGAGGCAGGAGCGTGCTGAGACAATGAGTCGGCCAGGGTGGTCAGGCTTGTGGATCTTGGGAAGGAGGTAGAATTGGGCAGTGCGGGGTTCCCGGACTATGAGGTTGGAAGCTGTGGGTGAGCGATCTCCTGAGGTGATGAGGTTCTGTATGGTCTGGGAGATGATGGTTTGGTGATGGGGGGTGGGGTCATGGTCAAGGGGGCAGTAGGAAGAGGTATCCTCGGGTTGGCATTTGGCTTCAGCGGTGTAGAGGTCAGTGCACCAGACTACCACTGCGCCCCCTTTATCCGCTGACTTGATGGTGAGGTTGGGATTGGAGCAGAGGGATTGGAGGGCAGCGCACTGTGAGGGTGAGAGGTTGGAGTGGGGAGGGGGGGTAGACAGGTTGAGGTGGTTAATGTCCCGGTGGCAGTTGGAAATGAAGAGATCGAGAGCAGGTAATAGGCCAGCGCGGAGTGTCCAGGTGGATGCAGTGTGTTGGAGGTGTTCACCTAGTAAAGCGCTTTAGGGAACATCTCCAGGACACCTGCACCAATCAACCACACTGCCCCGTAGCCCAACATTTCAACTCCCCCTCCCACTGCTGAGGACATGGAGGTCCTGGGCCTCCTTCACCGACACTCCTTCACCACCAGATGCCTGGAGGAAGAATGCTTCATCTTCCACCTCGGAACACTTCAACCCCAGGGCATCAATGTGGACTTCAACAGTTTCCTCATTTCCTCTTCCCCCACCTCACCCTAGTTCCAAACTTTCAGCTCAGCACTGTCCCCACGACTTGTCCGGACGTGTCCTACCTGCCTATTTCCTTTTCCACCTATCCACTCCACTCTCTCCTTCCTGACATATCACCTTCATCCCCTCCCCCACTCACCTATTGTACTCTATGCTACTTTCTCCCCACCCCACCCTCCTCTAGCTTATCTCTCCGCGCTTCAGGCTCTCTGGCCTTTATTCCTGATGAAGGGCTTTTGCCCGAAATGTCAATTTCACTGCTCCTTGGATGCTGCCTGAACTGCTGTGCTCTTCCAGCACCACTAATCCAGAATCTGGTTTCCAGCATTTGCAGTCATTGATTTTACCTAACAAGTTTCAACATTATAGGGACAGACAGCTGGAGGAGTAAGAGTTTTGAGGGCACAATTACATAGATGAGAACATAAAGTGAAGGTCATACCAGATCAGCTGAAATGATTAGTTACACCACATTCTTAATCCGCCTCATAGAATCAGCCCAGATGCCATGAATGCAAATGAAATATCTGTTCAGCACAAAGCACTGTGTAAACCGGGCTAGCATACTGCTCAATACGACCCAGCAATCTGTCCAGAGTGGAACACTGTACAGACCACACCATTGCATTGATCTATAAACCTTGACTAGCTATCTGCTTAGCATGGGGAACTGTGCAGACCATACCAGTGCATTAGCTGATAAACCCAGCCTGGATGTCTGACTAGCATGAGGAGCTGTGAGATTGTACTGAGAGGTGCAGAGGAAGTGAGGAACATTAGAGTGAATGTGCACAGATCCCTTAGAATACATTATCAGAATGATGAATTTGTGAAGAAAATATGTGGAATCTTTTCCTTTATCAAGCAAGGAGCAAAATATAAGAGAAGGAATCTTATGTTGGATCTGTATAAATAATTAGCTTTAAGTTCAGTTCTGGTCATCTCCTCACATCATCTTTATCTCACTGGATAGGGAAACTGAGGATTTTTACAAGGATGCTGCACACACTCAGTAAATTCACTAATGAGAAAAGGTACAAGCAGAAGAGGTGGGGGAATGATTACCTGTAATTAGTGGCGGGACACCCTTCATTGATACCTGAGCAGTGATATGGGCAGGCCAGCAGAGGGTAGCACTGCATCAACTTAAATGCCACAGAAGCTGCCAGACCTACCCAGCATCAAGATGAACACAGTAAACAGCTGAGATACCTGGGACATAGATTTAAAATGATTCGTTTAAAGTACAAAGAAAAGTTTGCTGAATTGTTTATTTTTTACCCAGAGGATTGTAGAGATTAAGAACTCACTGTCTGAAGTATTTGAAAACTCTCAACCCATTTAGCAATGTGATATTCAACTGAAACATGATAACAGTATACAATTATTCACAATTTCCATAAATGATTTGGAGTTGGGGATCATGTGTAATGTATCAAAGTTTGCGGATAACACTAAGATGAGTGGTATAGCAAAGTGTGCAGAGGATTCTGAAACTTTGCAGACAGACATAGTTTTAAGTGAGTGGGCAAAGGTCTGGCAGATGGAGTACAATGTTAATAAATGAGAAGTCATCCATGTTGGTACGAATAATTGTAAAAAAGACTATTACTTGAATGTAAAAAGTTGCAGCATGCTACTGTGCAGAGGGACCTGGGTGTCCTTGTGCTTGAATCACAGAAGGTTGGTTTGCAGGTGCAGTAGGTAATTAAGAAGGCAAATGGAATTTTGTCCTTCCATGCTAAAGGGATTGTGTTTAAAAGCGGGGAGGTTATATTGCAGATGAGGCCACCCAAGTACCGTGTGCAGTTTTGGTCTCCTTACTTGAGAAAGAAGGTACTAGCACTGGAGAGGATGCAGAGGAGGTTCACTAGATTGATTCAAGAGTTGAGGGGGTTGGCTTATGAGGAGAGACTGAGTTGTTGTTGTGTTGACATAGTCTTACCAGACCATATGGCTGCTCTCTCATTAGAGAGCGGTGACTAGTGAAGATTTAACTGAGGGCCTCAGGCAAGGGAAGAAATGGAGAAGGAGAGTCCTTCATGGTAACCTCAAACCTGTGATGGGAATTGAATCCACGCTGGTTTTGTCACACTGCTCTGTGAACCAACAGTCCAGCAACTGAGCTAAACCGATTTTTTCAGGACTGAATTGACTGGGATTATATTCATTGGAATTTAGAAGAATGAGGGCTGATATTATAGAAGCATATAAAATTATGAAGGGAATAAATCAGATGGAAATAGAGAAGATGCTTTCACTGGCAGGTGAAACTAGGACAAGATAGAATAGCCCCAAAATTAGGGGGAGGGCAGATTTAGGACTGAATTTCTTCACTCAGAAGGTTATGAATCTGTGGACTACCCTGTACAGTGAAGTAGTTGAGGCTTCCTCATTGAATGCTGTTAAAGCTAACATAAATAATCTTTTGAACAGTAAAGGAAGTAAAGGTTATGGTAAGTGGAGCTGAGTCCACAAAAGGATCGGTCATGATATTATTGAATGGCGGAGCAGACTCAAGGGGCCAGATGGTTGATTCCTACTCCTATTCCTTATGTTCTTGTGTTCGAATCCCCATGGAATCAGACCAAGTGCTGTCCAATTGGATGAGGCTGGGTGAGTTTTTTTTCTTCTTCAGTATCGAAATGATGGAAAGAATTGCTAATTGAGAATATTCAAATTTGTTTGTATTTTTGAACTCTAATATTTGTGTACCTAGTTCATTATAACTTATTAATTACACTATTAAGCAGTATTTTTATTTCAGCTGCTTATGCTTAATTTTAATTTAACATTACCCTTGAAGTGTCATTACCCTGTAATTTGTTTCCATTTCAGTAAATTGTCCATTTTAGTTTTTGTTGAACTAACACAAAACTGACTTTGCTGTTGAGGATAAGATTAAGTCAGAAAATATTGTCAGCAAATAGCAGTAGGATGATGATGAACAAAATGACTCAGTTTGCAGTAAGGATGCTCACGACATAGGTTAGATGAAGAGTGGTCTGAATTTCAAACCGTCTTCCAAGGGATGCTGCATTACCTATTGCTCAACTAGCTCACTGGATGAGTCAATTTACTGTGACTGATATATATCTCTCACACCTAATCCTCTGAGAGAAGGATGAAAAATCTACTTAAAACAGATTATCTGGTCACTGTTTCTGGGATGTTGCTCTGCACAAATTAGCTACCATATGCCCCAAAACATTGACCATCATTCCTAAATGTTTCATTGGCTGGAATGTACTTTGTGAGGTAAAGCTGGAAAACATAATCTGTTCTTTCCTGCTACGACACAGGGTAAATCTCTCCCCCAAACCCCTACTATTTTAAACCAGCAACACAAAGATTTACCCTGTGCGGTAATTTGTGAAAATTTGAGAGGCCAAGAACTACCCCAAAGGTATTTAAAGTTAAAATTAACAACTTTATGTATTAAAGTGTAACAGAGAATAATTAACTAACAACTATTCCTCTAACCTATCTTTTACCTTCCCCTTCTACTAGTCTGACAAAACCCCCCGATTAAGACTGACCAAGAATTCAAATTTCAAAACCAGTCAGTTGTCGAATCTTCTCTTTATACCTTCCTCTGTCTTGTTTTCTTCTTCTTAGGGATCTCTGATTCACAGGACACTGATCACTAAAGGTACCTTTAAGAGAGCCACTGTCCAGGCAGTCTGCATATGTTGGTGGCTTGGCAGTTCTCCCTCAACTATTCAATTTTTCCTGGTCTTATACCCCTAAAGCATTGGATATTCAAAGCCTTGTTGAAAAGGACCTGGATGTCCTTGGCCATAAGTCACTAAAGGAATTAATACAGGTTAACAAGTCAATAGAATTGTAGATGGCACCTTACTTACAAAATGATTGCTGTACCATAGTAACGTCTATTCATTAATGGCAGTGTTTTGGGTATTGTGTATAGCTTTAGTGTCATTTAAAAATAATCAGCTTCGTGTCACTGAGACAGTGCAAAGCAGTTTCACCAGACTAAACCCCAGCATGATGGTACCATGAGGTGAGAGGAAGCAATAGCTATGGGTTTAATCTGTAGTGCTGTGAAAGAATAAGAAGTTGAAACTTGAGAATGATAGATGGACACTTATCATGTCCAAAACAGCCACTGATAGAGTGAGAAATTCCATCCTTTCGGTAAGGTGCTTGTATCCCGATAGTAACAGTGCCTTTGCAGAGCCCCCATGTCGATTGACAGAGAGCTACAGGCTCTGAATGAAATCCGAACACTTTAATGTGCAGATGCTGCATGACCGTGCACTAACTGTTATATTTTTTACAATTCTGTCAGTAGATGAACTACCTTCATCTGAACCTAGCTCCTGACCTTCAATATGAGTCTGCCTTGAATGTTATCCAGATTTCGCTGTGTGTCCAGATTTTGTCCAGACTGGTTCAGTAGCTCACGGGTGACAAACTGTTCTGAACATTGTGTGACCTTCAGTGAATAGCCCACTTTTAATCACTGTGAAACACCTTCAATCCTACTTACCTAAGCCTGTGTGTACACCTCTTTTGTTCAAATTAATAGGTCATGGTGTTGCAGCAGGGGATGTTTTTTGTCAAACAGAGGATATTAAATATCCTCTTTTCCAGGGAGTTAGGGAGGTACATCAATGGAAGTATTTAAGAGGAAGTGGGTGGAGTTTTGACTTGTCAGAGAGTTGAGGGCTATGAAGTATTGGACACTAAAGAGGAGTTGGTGTCTGGAGCAGATCAGCCATGATCTTATTGAAGGGCAAGGCAGGCTTCAAGGTGAACGACCTACTCTTGTTTCTTATGTTCTCATAATCATTGTTGGAAATTTAGTGGTTGTCATTTTTCAAGAAGTTCTGTGAAGAAATGTTGCAGTCGGGGTCACCAGTAGATTTTGTGAGCCATGTCTGGGTGAAGTATGGGGGCTGTATTCATAGTGAATTTGGGTCGACAATGTGACCAACAAATGAAGCACAAGTTGCAGAGAGGGGAAGCTCTGTAATGAGATATCAGAACAATCTTTCACAACCAGCTTCGGTCTTCCAATTACATTTTCCAAATCATCCCAAACTGAATGGTTTCACCTGTTGCTATGCAGCAGATATTCGGAGCAAGTGGCCTCCAGCTACTCCTGTGTAGCATATTTGAGGGGCTGAATGGAATGTTGAGACATAGGATTGCACAGCAGGAGTGGGCCGTTAGACACTTCGTCTCTGCTCCACCAGGAACTAAAATTGTGGCTGATCTGCATGTACCCGAAGCGCATTTTCTGTCTGTATTTCACTTACATTGACTCTTCTTTCTGTCCAATATCTAACACAGCTTTGAATAAATGAAAATACGCAGGCAATACAAACTTCTGGTGAAGAGAATTTCCTTTGAAATGCCCTTTGAGGATTTCTCCTTATCTCTGTTCTGACAGAGGTTAGAGGGTCACCGTTTCTTTTTATCATCCCACTCCTCCATTGGTGCCAAAACAATAAAATATAGGTCATTCCGAGTAGAAGTTGGGAAGTTATGTTGCAGTTGTCCAGGACGTTGGTAAGGCTGCACTTAGAGCATTGTGTTCAGTTTGTTCATATTGCTCAAAATACGGAAAGAAATTTACAAGGATGTTGCCAGGGCTCAAGGGTCTGAGTTGTCAGGAGGGGTTGGACAAGCTAAATTGCCCGTAGTGTTAGGTAAGGGGTAAATGTAGGGGTAGGGGTATGGGTGGGTTGCGCTTCGGCGGGTCGGTGTGGACTTGTTGGGCCGAAGGGCCTGTTTCCACACTGTAAGTAATCTAATCTAATCTAAAATCTAATCTAAGCTAGGACTTTTTTCTTTAGAGAGTAGGAGACTGAGGGGGGACATAACAGAGGTGTATAAAATCATGAGAAGCATGGATAGGGTGAATGCACTCAGTCTTTCTCCCAGGTTTGGGGGATCGAGACCTTACGAGCATCAGCCTAAGGTTAGAGGGAAAAGAAGAAAAGGGAACCCGAGGGGCAACTTTTTTATACACAGGTCATTACACATCTGGTATGAACTGATAGTGGAAGTGGCTGAAGTGAATATATTAACAATTAAAAGGCATTTGGTCAAATACATGGATAGTCAGTATTTAGGTGGATTAAGGCCAAGTGCAGGAAAATGCAAGGAGGTGAATGGACATGTTGGTCGGCAGGGACCAGTTTGGGCCAAAGGGGTAGTCTCTGTGCTGTAGGACTCTATGATTCTGTGACATCGTGACAATATTTACATAACCAAGTTAGGGATGTGGCCAGGTACATAGGTCTCAGGCTGTGTCAGGTTCCGTGTTAAGAACAAGTCCTGTAGGTTTCTTTAATCTGCAAAACGTAACTTGGTCTGTATAAAAACAAAGTTACTCCAACATTCGTAGATAGATGAAGGAGAAACAACAATTCACACGATACAAGTATGTGTACCTACATTTGCCAAGACACAGAGACACATAAAGATACCTGCAGATTCACACACAGACATCTGAAGACAAACAAAAAAGCATGACAGCTCTGCACATTGTCAACGTGAAACAGCTCAATCCAAATAATTGTTAAACTCATGACAACAGGAATATTGAGAATTTTCCCAAACGTATCTGCTTCTTATGTTACTCTGGGACTGCAGTCGGGTTTCTTGCTGAAACTGTTGAATTTGGCTGAATTCTGTTTGCTTCAGGCAGTGGGAAGATTTCAATGAACCTTGTCAGAAATCTTGCACAAATCGTAGATGACTGAGGTGTTTTCAGCTCACACACATTACTGTGAGAAGAAAGGACGGTGAGGATTGGGCGGCAATTCGCAGTTCCTTCTCAGGATGGTCACATTTTCTCCCTCTGAGTTGAATCATACAGTAATGGCATCCAACCCCCCAAACTCAACCACATGAAATCTCCTTGAACACTCTCTGCCGAATCTCTCCATCCCAGTCGCCTTATTCGTATAGTGCATCATTAGTGCTGTTGTACACTGTGCTGTTTCCTCAGTTAAAACATATCTGACTCTTAAATTTAAGATATGTCTGTATGTGTCAGCTTAACATTTAAGAAATGTTTAATATCTTCACAATATCTGTGATAAAATGAATACTTGGAGTCATTGAGATGTATAGCACCTTTGGTCAAACTCGTACGTACCAACCAGATATCTGGTGTAAATCTATTTTCTTTTGCCATCACTTGGCCCATGTCCCTATAAACCCTTCTTATTCATATAACCATTCAGATGCCTTTTAAATGTTGTAATTGTACCAGCCTCCACCACTTCTTCTGGTAGCTTATTCCACATACACGTCACTCTCTGCATGAAAAAGTTGCTTCATAGGTCCGTTTGAAACCTTCCCTCTTTTGCCTTAATCCTATGCCCTCTAGTTTTGTATTTCCTCACCTTGTCTTTCAAGAACAATAGTTCCTATGATTTTGTTAACCTCTGTAAAATAACTCCTCAGCCTCCAGGTAAATAGCCCCAGTCAATTCAGCCTATCCCTTTAATTCAAGTCCTTCAACCCAGGCAACATCCCTGTATATTGTACCTAAGCACTTTCAAGTTTCACAACATCCTTCCTTTAGCAGGGAGACCAGAACTATGAGCAGTATTTCAAAAGTGGCCTAACCAATGTCCTGTTTAGCCACAGTATGATCTCCCATTTCCTATATTCAATGCACTGACCAATGAAGAGAAGCATACCAAATGCTTTCTTCACTGTCCAGTCTACCTGCACTTCCAATTTCAAAGAACAATGAACCTGACTCCAAGGTCTCTTTGTTCATCAATAATCTCCAGGACATTCCCATTAAGTGTATAAGTCCTGCCCTGATTTGCCTTTCCAAAATGCAGCATCTTGCATTTATCTAAATTAAACTCCATCTGCCACTCATGGTTAAGCATAAAGATCTCTCCTTGTCAAGTCTGCACTGTTAATCCTTTGCAATATATGGCCTTCATTTCAGGATGGAGTAAAGAAAAACATTTTTGAAAAGTTTCTAAACAATTGTGTCTTTTATTGTAAACCAAAATAGGGGATCGAACCTACACACAGATGTTCTCACAGAGGCAAAAGAAAACTGCAGATGCTGGAATCCTAAGTAGACAAACAGGAAGAATACAGGAAGCCAAGCAGCATTAAGAGGAGGAGAAGTCAACATTTCAGGTTATACTAAAAATGTTGACTTCTCCACCTCTGGATGCTGCCTGGTTTGCTATGTTCTTCCAGCCTCCCACAGGTGCTTTCTTAGCATTGCCTGCACAGATGCAGTAAAGCATTCATATCTGATGCCAATTGCAAGAAACAACATAATTCCTTCTACCTTTCTAATCACTTGCTGCATCTGCAGACTAACTTCATGTGATTCATGTACCAGGACATACAAATCCCCCTGTACCACTGAGTTCTGCAGTCTCTCTCAATTCATATTGTTTGCTGTTGTTTATTCTTCTCATAAAATCAAAACATCCCATATGTTATGTTATGTTTCCGTGAGTTTAAAGAGAGAATTACCCTTCCTTTAACATTGCCCCTTACTCAGTCCACAGCAGCCATCCCAGTTCTCTCTGGCTAATGCCAGAGTCCTCTCCATATGGGGAAAGGGAGTCAGAGAATGATGTCGGGCATTTCACTGATAAGCTTAGCCCTTTCTGTCCTATCAAGGCTGGTTCTCCTAAAATGAAAGGGAAGTTAAAAAGTGATGGTGGAAATGGCTGTTAGTGATAGTACAGGTGGGGGAAATTGTGAGGTAGGAGAAAGTGAGGACTGGAAATGCTGGAGATCAGAGTCAAGAGTGTAGTGCTGGAAAAGCACAGCAGGACAGGCAGCATCCGAGGAGCAGGAGAACCAACGTTTCGGGCATCAGTCCTTCATCAGAAAGGGCTGAGATTTGTTCAGAGGTAAGTGCTATAATAGATTCACAGTGAGTGTGAAGAGGCAGAGAGAATATGGTGGCAGTAATTCTGGCAAAGTGGGGAAGGTTATTGATGTTTGTTCTGTATTGCTGGACATTTCTTCAGACCATAGATACTACACTGAGTTGGGTGTGATCTCAGACCATACTTGGTGCATCTGGTGGAGTGGCCTCCTCTGGCAAGAGAATGTTCTTCCTCTGTGTTAGCCCATCCACCAGGACCACCAGGCTCCTGTGGAGAGGTCATGATGCAATTTTCCCTTATCTGCCGTGCTTTGGAAAATATATACTACAGCTCCAAACTGCAAACGCTCAACCATGTGCCCATTGAACTTTTAAAGAGGATGCCAGTGCCAGGGATCACAGAATATCCAGGGACATCAGGGTGATGGTAAGTGCTTCCAGCCATGATAGGTGGGAGAACTGAGCTGACATTGAATGAGAGGGATGTCTTGGGGTGAAGTAGCTAGTTAACGAGGTGAATTTCAGAAGATAGAACCAGAAACCTAGCTCGACCTTGTGCAGACAATCCCTCTGTTAAATGCAATGAAAATAACACAGAGACAAATTATTGTAAGATTCAGCCAAATGAGTCAAAGATTCTGCTGGCCTCACTCCCAGTTACAAAGCTGCAGAACAAATGGTCATCCAATACTCTCCAATTGAAGGTTGCATGTTCAAATCATGTCAGGCTCACTGTGCTTAACTGAAGCCAAATTTCTTTGGGTGGCACTGTGGCTCAGTGATTAGCACTGCTGCCTCACAGCACCAGGGTCCCAGGTTCGATTTCAGCTTTGGGCAATTGTCTGTGTGGAGTTTACACATTCTTCCTGTGTCTGTGTGGGTTTCCTCTGAAGGGCCTGTTTCCACACTGTAAGCAATCTAATCTAATCATTGAAACACACATGAAAATCCTATTCACTCATCATCCCTGGAAATATTAGCCCATGTTGCAAAACGCAAGCAAAATGTCTTCTCTGATGCATTCTAGACACATCCATGACACTGTCTCTCAGTCACCCTCTCTCTGTCCATAGCCCAAACCCCTCCCATTTGTTGGTATTTAAAGTATTATCCATCATCCCTCTGTGGCAGTGATTTTTGAATCCACAATACCTCTTTTCATGGCATATTGAAGATATGGCGCTGGAAGTGCATGGGAGCTGGTCATCCTGTCACTTACAGCATGGGCTGGAAGTTTCCCCATGCTCGGCAGCGATCTAACAGTTTGACTCAGAAAAGCACTGGGGAGGTGTACACAGCTCTACGTGCTGGGAGAATAACTTCTACAGATTTATAGAATAATTCACAGACCTGTTCTGGACAACTGTCCATGTTGGACAGACATCTCACTCAGGTTTATAGAATATTGGAGTGTTATGGACTGTGCATCTCTCCATGATAGAAAGATAACTATTCTGACAATAGATCAATACATTGATGTGGTCTGCACAGTGTTCCACTCTGAACTGATATCAGAGTTCTACCTGATATCAGTTCTGACCTTATCTGGCCATACGGTATATGCTGAAAATGTGTTGCTGGAAAAGCGCAGCAGGTCAGGCAGCATCCAAGGAACAGGAAATTCGATGTTTCGGGCATAAGCCCTTCATCAGGAATGAGGAAAGTGTGTCCAGCAGGCTAAGATAAAAGGTAGGGAGGAGGGGCGATGGAGATGTGATAGATGGAAGGAGGTCAAGGTGAGGGTGATAGGTGGAGTGGGGTGGGGCCGGAGAGGTCAGGAAGAAGATTGCAGGTTAGGAAGGCGGTGCTGAGTTTGAGGGATTCGACTGAGACAAGGTGGAGGGAGGGGAAATGAGGAAACTGGAGAAATCTGAGTTCATCCCTTGTGGTTGGAGGGTTCCCAGGTGGAAGATGAGGCGCTCTTCCTCCAACCGTCGTGTTGTTATGGTCTGGCGATGGAGGAGTCCAAGGACCTGCATGTCCTCGGTGGAGTGGGAGGGGGAGTTAAAGTGTTGAGCCACGGAGTGGTTGGGTTGGTTGGTCCGGGTGTCCCAGAGGTGTTCTCTGAAACGTTCCGCAAGTAGGCGGCCTGTCTCCCCAATATAGAGGAGGCCACATCGGGTGCAGCGGATGCAATAGATGATGTGTGTGGAGATGTAGGTGAATTTGTGGCGGATATGGAAGGATCCCTTGGGGCCCTGGAGAGAAGTAAGGGAGGAGGTGTGGGTGCAAGTTTTGCATTTCTTGCGGTTGCAGGGGAAGGTGCCGGGAGTGGAGGTTGGGTTGGTGGGGGGTGTGGACCTGACGAGGGAGTCACGGAGGGAGTGGTCTTTTCGGAACACTGATAGGGGAGGACAGGGAAATATATCCCTGGTGGTGGGGTCCGGTTAGAGGTGGCGGAAATGACGGCGGATGATACGCTGTATATAGAGGTTGGTGGGGTGGTAGGTGAGAACCAGTGGGGTTCTGTCCTGGTGGCGGTTGGAGGGGCGGGGCTCAAGGGCGGAGGAGCGGGATGTGGAGGAGATGCAGTGGAGGGCATCGTCGATCACGTCTGGGGGGAATCTGTGGTCCTTGAAGAAGGAGGCCATCTGGGCTGTACGGTATTGGAACTGGTCCTCCTGGGAGCAGATGCAGCGGAGACAAAGGAATTGGGAATATGGGATGGCGTCTTTAGAGGGGGCAGGGTGGGAGGAGGTGTAGTCTAGGTAGCTGTGGGAGTCAGTTGGTTTATAGTAGATGTCTGTGTTGATTCGGTCGCCCGAGATAGAAATGGAAAGGTCTAGGAAGGGGTGGGAGGAGTCTGAGACGGTCCAGGTGAATTTGAGGTCAGAGTGGAAGGTGTTGATAAAGTGGATGAACTGTTCAACCTCCTCGTGGGAGCACGAGGCAGCGCTGATACAGTCATCGATGTAGCGGAGGAAAAGGTGGGGGGTTGTGCCAGTGTAGTTGCGGAAGATGGACTGTTCCACATATCCTACGAAGAGACAGGCATAGCTGGGGCCCATGCGGGTGCCCATGGCAACTCCTTTAGTTTGGAGGCTATCACTCCGGCCTATCACCCTCACCTTGACCTCCTTCCACCTATCACATCTCCATCACCCCTCCCCCAAGTCCCTCCTCCCTACCTTTTATCTTAGCCTGCTGGACACACTTTCCTCATTCCTGATGAAGGACTTATGCCCGAAACGTCGAATTTCCTGTTCCTTGGATGCTGTCTGACCTGCTGCGCTTTTCCAGCAACACATTTTCAGCTCTGATCTCCAGCATCTGCAGACCTCACTTTCTCCTCCCATATGGTATATGGGCTGGTTCTGTGAGGTAGATCGAGAATGTGAGATAGCTAATTATTTCGGCTGATCTGACAATGCCTTTATTTTATGTTCTTATTCTCATGATTGAACCTTTCAAAGTCTCATTTCTCCAGCTAGTCCCATCCCCCTGTATACGCCCGTAATATTGTAATTTGTCCATTAAGTAATTGTCCAGTTGAATGGGAATTGCTTTCCTGTATCTCTACCTGACTTTAATGTTGCTCAATCTGGAGTGTCGGCTTCCACAGTTAAGAAGCTCAGAAACAATAAAACAAAAGCAGAGTTTGAGCTTTCTTTCACTTCCCGGCACCCTGCGGCATGTTCTATGTTGGACAGTTGGTTTCAGAGCTTACAGATACATCTTTGAAATGTTTCTCTGCCTGTGCACTGAACACCTGAGTTAGTCACTCTCTGCTGCTCTCGCTCTCAGTAACATAAGGAATACCTTCGACTGTTACTGATTCAGACCAGGATTCTAACTTGGAGGAGAGTAATGTTTGACTTAATTCTGGAATTGGAAGATTTTTGGAAATGCTGGCCACCAAAACTAGGAGCAGCATTATACAACATCAATGCACCATGAATATCATTACCCTGGGTTAGGGCATCTCGATATTTCCCTATCAGTCACTTTATGTAACTGGTCTGCTGTTTTATCCCTGTCTCTTTGTATAAACAGTACCAAACATAAACAATCTTGCAGTTTTCTGGCACTACCCCCACTCATAAGGAAGAAAAAATAAGAAGATTTATGGTCCATCCCTTAGGAAACCCCATCCATTTAGTTCAGACCGAGCAAAGGTTCCTTTTTTAATTTACTCATGAGATGTTGGCATTACTGGATAGGCCATTATTTATTGCCCATCCTAATTGGTCAGAATACAGTTAACAGTCAATCACATTTTTGTGGGTCTGGAGTCATAGGTAGGGCAGACCACATAAAGGTGGCAGTTTCTTTCCCTAAAGGACATTGGTGAACCATATACATTTTTCCAACAATCAACAACAGATTCATGGTCATTATTTCACTCTTAGTTCCAGACTTCTTGTTTTTTTTTATTGAATTTAAATTGCAACATATGCCTTGATGATATTTGAATCTGGATCCCCAGAACATTACTTGGGTCGAAGGATTAACAATCCTATGAAAATACGACAAGGTCATTGCCCATGCAATGAATCAAGATTCATTGTATCACTGCACCTATTATACAAATATTAAGAGCATGGAGGTTACCGTCTTCTGTTCTGGTTATAAATTTCATTTCCTTCCTTTGACTCCATCCTATACCTGACCAATATCTGAGGGTGAAACAGACAAATCATAACTGTGCTGATTTCTTTGGCCATGAGTTGATTCCTGACCCTATATCCTGACCATTTCTAAATTTACCTACTAACCTCTCCAGAACCCCTTGCTCATCTCATCTGCTATTTGAATCGTGAGCTATGAAATGCAGTTTTAATTATGTCAATAATCTGCTGCTGGTACTTCCAGCTTCAAATGTGCAGGAGCAAACCTGAGTTAGAACTCTATGGCTCATATCTGAACTCAGCCCAAAATCTCATCCATCCTTCATTCCTGTGTGCACTGATCTTTCTTGTTATTGGGTCTGGCAATGCCTACACATTAGCATTCTCAAATATGTCATCACATTTGTCTGTGAAACCTGGCTCAGTCTTTCTCTGTTGATTACCCAAACCCTTGCCAATTGTTCATTCTGAAGTTCATTTTCTTCATACATGTTCTCTCTCGATGATATCACCGCACTCCTGCACACACTCACCCACACACCACACAAATAAATAAATATAAAGACAAACACAAAACCCTCTGCCTAGTTCTGTTGCAATCGATAAAGAAACATACATTTGTGGGAACATCATTTACTGTCACTCACAGCATGGGCTGAACATTTCTCCGTGCTCAGCAATTATCCAGTGACAGTAGAGAAGCAACATACTGCCAAAGGTTTGCGATTGTCCCCATGCTGGGCTGATAGTTAATTTTAATCAGAACAACATTTGCATAGTCTGCACAGCTCTCCATGCTGGGCTGTGATCTTGTCTCAGTTGATGGTGTCTGGGCTGGCTCTGTAAGGCAGATTCAGAATTTTTTTTTCAAAAGCTATTTCAGCTGATCTGGCAATGCCTTTATCAATATCATTGTTGTTGTGATTTGGATCCTCTAAGGTCTCACTCCTCCAGTTAGTCCCACTCCCCTGTCTTTTCCTCATATTTCCACAGCACGTTCTCAGTTAATTAATTATCTGTTTCAATCTTTAGTGTGTATCTTTCTGTCCTTCTGCATCCTCCTGACCTTTGGTTTGATGCCAGCATTGTGAAGCTCAGGAACAATGAAATGGTGTCGGGCTGTTAGTGACTGCCCAGCATGTCCCATGTGGCGCTCCCTCTTGGACAGGGGGTTTCAAAAGCTGTGACTTGTGTGTTTGAAAATGTGATCTGTACCTGTCCACTGAACGCCTGTGTTTGTTCCTCTCAGTTGATCGTGTGATCGGAACACGAGGAAGCCCCTCGAGTATTATTCAGAAATAACAGGTATGTTACTTGTCACTCAGGGCCGACTGACTGACTCCTGTTATTGAAACGTTAGTGGAGGTGCTGGGGGTGGTGTGCTGGAGGTTGTCCTGTGAGCTGCCTCAGACACTCAGGGAGACGTGAGGATTTGGAGACCCAACTCTGATTGGAGCATGGGGATTGTAGTTACAGCATCTGGGTCTGTAACATGAACAACAAATGGAACAGAGGCTGCAGAGAGGGGAAGCTCTGCAACCACGGAGTGAGTGTGTGGGGGGAAAGGGATCTGCTGTGTCCACCCCGGGTTTTCCAAGAACAGCTTCCCAAGCTACACATAACCCAGGAGCAGAGTGTGAGGGGGCCCTAACTGAACAAGGAGCTGGTCACAGAGCAGTGTCATCTCCTTCAACACGAACTACAGCTTCACACCAGGGGGAGGACGATGCTGCCAGTGGCTGTTAGGGTCACAGTTCCATTCAGCTTCTGTGATGTGCAACATTCCAGGCAGAAGTCGGTGACATACCCATCATCTCCCAGTATTTGGATACAGATGACGGAGGACATCAGGTGTCGGAGGAAGTTTATGGGAACCAGTATAGCAGGATTGCTGATGGCGTACATGTCTCTGGGTTCTCTATGTCAATGTGAGCCGCGGCAGAGGAACTGAAAGAATTCCCACTCCATTAATGTTTGAGTGTGACCATGTACAGTACATCATGTTGGATGCACTGTCCTGGCAGCAGCCACAGTCTCCTCATTCAGAAGCAGTCAGCCATTCCCAATGTCGTTGGGTCTCCACTTAGAAAGAGAGGATGGCTTCTTGGATAAAAGCTGTACCCTTGATACACACCTCAAAACATCCTTCACCTTACCACTTCCCACTGTCAACCAACCACATCAAAATATCCCATGTGTACTGACAGCAATGGGGGCACTGGGAACATTAGGGAGCTGACTATCAGAGATGGAGCAGCACTTCCAATGTCTGAACTGGTCATAATGAATCCTCTAGTATACACTGTGTCACTGTGTCCTTCTATCTCTGCTCATTTCAGTAACATACTGCCTGCCTTCCTTCTTGAGAAGATTTGACAGATTCACATTCAGTCACATTGTCACACATCTGTCAAACTGTTCTCAATCGACTTTACCTGTCTATATCCATTTGCAGCCTCCAACTTCCAACTCTTCAGCTTGATAATTTAATTTCCTGTTTATCTCAGTATCATTCCCAAAGTTAGTTAAAGTACATTTGTTCCACTCCTCCAAATTATTGATATAAATTGCAAACAGTTCACCAGGTCACTGTGCGTCTCCACTGGTTAATGTCTGTTGAAATGATCAAAACTGATGTATTCCGAGAGTCTGTTTCCTGTTTGAAAAAGTATCCTCCTGCATTCCTTTATAGCACATTTAAATGGCTAAATGTTATATAAAGACATAAGAACGAGGGATATTACTCGTAGCTGCTCCATTTTTCAACATGATTATGGCTGATGTCATATTGGCCTCAGTTCAACCTTCCTGCCCACTCTCCATAACTCTTCATTTTGACAATGTCCCTGCACCACTGCACTCTGGAGTAGTGAAATAGTCATATTCACAATGCTTTGAGAAATGTAAGTTCTCCTCACCTCTGTTTTAAATCTGCTCCGCCTGATCCTATACCTATGATCTCTTGTTGTAGTTTGCCCCATATGAGGAAATATCCACTACACATCTCCATTGTCATATACCTTTAGCATCTGTGACGATGCTGTCATTTTAACAAGCTTCTTTTGTCCTTCAGTTTTCTTTGAGAGAGTTCATACGGTAGAGATGCAGAAGGGTCTCAGAAGAACTCAGTTTAACAACGGCAGGGACGTGGCCACTTTTTGCAGTTCAGTTTTTTTTTCTAGTGTGGTTTAGCCTGTGGCAGTCACAAGATGCTGGAATCCAGGAAAGTTTGCAGATTCAGCAATTATTTCCTGACAGACTTTCGCTCTGAAATTTCTTTCTATGTCGTTCCCTCCTGCCTGTAAGAATCTGTGTATCAATTACCTTTTTGCCAAGGGGAGTGTTTCTGGGACATTAGTGGATTGGAACATTTTCTTAGTTAATTTGCAATAATGGGTCAGTTAAGTTTTACAAAAGTTAAGTTATGCTAAATTTCATTTTGGTTGTTGTCTATGTGTCAACAATCTGTTTTTTTTAAATCCGAAGGTTTTGATTAGCTGATCACACCTGGAATACCCACTTCACATCTGCATTTAAAATAAAAAAAGTAGGGCCTTGGCTACCTTCTTAAAATATTTTGAAGGAGTCTGGCCTAGTCCATAACACATCTTACAGACTTTAATGAGACCTTTCATTCTTCTAAACTCCAGATGGGCTTGAACGGCCCATCTCTCTTCATAAGATAAACTCCTTATCTCTGGAATCAATACAGTGAACCTGTTCTAAACTGGGTCCAATATCCCTCCTCCATACAGGACACCAAAACTGTTCATAGTACTCCAGTTGCAGTCTCACTATTGTCTTGCATAGGTGTAGCAAAACTTCGCTACTTTTAAACTGTATTAGTTTCGAAATAAGTGCTGAAATTGCATGTGCCTTTTTCGTTACCTACTGTGCACGCGTGCAAGTTTTCTGGGATATGCATGAGGACACCCAGATTCCTTTGCAATTTAGTACTCTGAAGTTTCTCTCTTTTAACATAATAAGTTGCTTTTCTAATCTTCTGAGCACAATGAATCGCCTCATACTTACCCACATTAAATTTCACCTGCCACATTAATCTGAACCTAACCACGTCCATTTGAAAATCTCTGGAAAAGTATATTACAATGAAGATGCAATAGTTTAGCTTCATCTGAAAATTTAGCTGTGATATTTTCTATATCCTCAACCAAGTAATAACATACTTGGTGTTTGAGGACAGAACTCTATGGAACCACAAACACTTGCTGTATAAAATACATCCGTGGGTGAATGGACTCATTCCCTTCCTTGTATAAAATTCAATGGGCAAAATTTCTCCTTGTCTTACCACATTATAGTTCTCACTAGCCATAATGTCCTACTCCTGTTACTGAGTAAAAGGCTGAAGTTAGGACACAGAACATCGAATGTTACAGTGCAGTACAGGCCCTTCGGCCCTCGATGTTGTGCTAACCTGTGAAATTAATCTGTTGCCCGTCTAACCTACACACTGTAAGTAATCTAAGTAAATCTAAGTAATCTACTCCATTAATATCCATATGTATGTCCAATGCCCTTAATATCGGTGAGTCCACTGATGTTGTAAGCAGTGTATTCCACACCCCTACCAATCTCTGAGTAAAGTAATTACCCCTGATATCTGTCCTAAATCTATCACCCCTCAATTTAAAGCTATATCCCCTCATGTTAACCTTCACCATCCAAGGAAAACGGCTCTCACTGTCCACCCTATCTAACCCTCTGATTATCTTATACATCTCGATTAAGTCACCTCTCAAGCTTCTTCTGTTTAATGAAAACAGCCTCAGTTCCCTCAGCCTTTCCTCATAAGACCTTCCTTCCATACTAGGCAACATCTGAGTAAACCTCCTCTGAAGTCTTTCCAAAGCTTCCACATTCTTCCAATAATGCGGTGACCAGAACTGTACGCAATACTCCAGGTGCAGTCTTACCAGTGTCTTGTACAGCTGAAGCATGACCTTGTGATTCCAAAATCCAATCCCTTGAACAATAAACGGCAACACACCATATGCGTTCTTAACAACCCTATCAACCTGGGTGGCAACTCTCAGGGATTTTAGCACCTGGACACCAAGATCTTTCTGTACATCTACACTGCCAAGACTTTTACCAATAGCCCAGCACTCTAGAGTTTGGAAGCCTTTTTCACTGAGGTTGGAAAGATGGATATACAAACAAAAAAATCAAATAAAGGGGATAATTTGTCTGCCTGATTTCTAACCTGGACTGACACTGTCTTTCCGAAACTTCTTTTACAGAATATTTGAAGAGGATTCACAGACAGCAAACTCCAAACAAACATCATATCAAAATCTGACACATTCAATTCATTAATAAGAAACTGGATATTATTGGCCTTTGGGTGCAAGTATTGAGTTCCCTGTCATTATCACTCACTGCATATAATTTTTCTTTCATACCCTCCCTGTCGATCTGAACCAAAGGCTTATCTTTGAATCCCATGATCCATAAGTTAGTGTGAAGAACATGTTTTTATCCACATTGTCAATACTAACAGTAAACGGTACAGCTCTATCAATTCTCCGTTCAGCTCCAGTTAATCCCTCACATCATCAATTTCTCAACATTGAACTATTCTGGCAAAGGAAGCAACCTGTCCCCTCTCAGAGACCCTGCCATCCTTCCCAATGTGTGAGGTAAGGGTCCTGCCATCCTTCCCAATGTGTGGGTGATCTGGCCCCTTCTCAGCGACTCTGCCATCCTTCCCAATATGTGGGAGATCTACCCCTGCTCAGGGAACCCTGCCATCCTTCCCAATGTGTGAGAGATTTCTGTTTGTACAGAATCATATAGCAGCAATAATACAGTGACAACACCTGCTCCCTGGGGATTTCCTCAACTGAGAGATTTTTCTATAACTCCAGTACTTCTGATATCTTTCCAGCTGCAGGCTCCACAGGATAATTTCAAATTGACCACCATGACATTGTTGAGTAGTTTTGACTATTTGTCAACAAGTTGAGTTTTTAGTGTAGTGCCTGTTAGAGGCTCTAGGGCTCTAGAGCTGGTGTGTCAGCTTTAGAGTGGATCTGAATCCATTTCAATACATTGCACTGTTTCACTTCTGCCTTCTCTCTGTCTCTAATAATGTGAGTATCTGTCTGTTTAATACTTCTCTGTTACTTTTATCAAATTGTGTCCAGATGGGGCATCCCCCATATTCCTTTAACCATATTGTTATGAAGATGTGGGTGTCCTGTACCTTTAAGACAGAAAAGCTAGCAGGGCTACCTGACAGCACCAAGTGCTCTGAATAAGATACAATGTAACATGTGGTCCAACAGCTAGGGTCGTTGGTTGCTCAGAGATAAAAACAAATTTGAATTAGGCCAATCAGTTGAAATTCTATCCCCCCAAAAAAACCAAACTCCAATCAATTAAGTATACTGACAATATTAAAAGCCAATGACACAATCCAATGCTTTGGGGGTATGAGACCAAGAAAAATTGAACAGTTGGGAGATACCTGCCAAACAGCCAACAGATGTAGACTGCGAGTCATAATCTCTGAGAGGTACCTGTCTAGGGAAGGAGTTTGCACAGAGAAAAATATCAATACAGACCTAGAGAGCAACTTTACAGAGTAAGATATAATGAGAAGATTTGATACTGGCTAGTCTTAAAATTTGAATTTTTTAGTAAATCTTTATTGGGGGTTTTATTGGACTAGTATTATAGAAGGAAAATAAATGACAGGTTAGAGGAAGGAGTTTTAAATAGTTGTTAGTTAATTATTCTCTGTTAAGAAATGAAGTTGTTAATTTTTATTTTAAATAGTTCTTGGCTGTCAAATTTTCACAGATTACTGCACAGGATAAATCTTTTCTGTGTTGCTGGTTTAAATTAAGCAGATGGGCTTACCCCATGTTATAACAATATGCTATGGATTTAGAAGCTTTATCTTCCCACAGTATACTCAATAATCAGGATTTTTTCTTAAGGCAGTCTTTTCTGTTCTGTTTCTGAGCTTATATTAACCAAAAAAATTCTGCACAATGTTTATTCTCTGTCATTCATTCAGTATATCCGGAAACATTAACTTTGGATCAGTATATATTGCCAATCCTCAGAAGATGATGTTTGACCTTCCTGAATTGCTGCAGTCTGTGTGGTCTGCAATGCTGTTAGGTAAGGAATTATCAAAGTCTAGTAAAGGGCCAGTGGTATTTGTCCAAGTGAACAATTTGTATATGTTACAAGGTTGTCATAAAACAATATTTGACACCAGGCACATATGGACATATTAAGGCAAGTGAACAAAAACTGGGCCAAAGGGATAGATTTTAAGGAGTGTCCTGAATAAACAAAGGAACATTGAAAATCGGGGAGGTTAAGGGAGTAAATTCATGAGCTTACAGCCTTGGAAACTAAAAACATGTAAGAAGTGAAAAATGTAGAAGACTTAAAATCAGAAATCCACAGGAGCTTGGAATTCAAATCAAATATTTTGGAGGAAAAAAAACCAAAAGAACTATGGGTGCTGGATATCAGGAACAGAAATAGGAATTGCTGGGAACACTCAGCAGGTCTGGCAGCATTTGTGGAGAGAAAGCAGTGTTATTGTTTCAAGTCCCATGACCCTTCTTCAGGGTTGAGAGGCTGGACGAGAGTACTGAGAAAGGTGTGACGACAAAATTTCAAAATAAGGATAAGAATTTCAATATCTTGTTGCTTTGTTACCCAGAAAATGTAAACATAAGTGAGCACAGGGTGAACATCACTGGGTACATGGAAACACACAAACAGCAGATTTTTGGTAGACCTGAAGATGACAGGGAGGTGGGATATGGGAGCCCAGCTGGGGGTATGTTTCGGGAGTTAAGTCTGGAGGTAGCATAAGAATTTTAGCTATAGATAAACTGAATTGTTACAGGGGTTGAAATATGTGGTCTTTGTGATGATGGGAAATGTGTGGTGAAATATTTCACCATAGCTGTGAACAGTCTGGTTCAGCCTCAGCCAGGGAGAGGGATGGAGTCAGTGGTGAGGGAGTGCTGTTTGGCTCCCAGCCTGGACTGGCATTTAGTACTGTCTGATTAAATGTGGTCTACACCCCTTTACAGGCTGGAGCAGACTTGACAGCAAAACTGAGTTGTGAACCAACTATCAGCTTCGTTCAGACAAGTTGTGGAGGAGTTTATCTGTTGCCAAGCAAACTACAATGACAAACTCAGACATTGAATTCGGGTTATACTGCTGATGTCAATAACTAGGCGGTAGAGCACTGGAAGGACTTCTCGAAGCTTTTGCAGCATCAGTCTCCTTCCTCTCTGTTGGATTTTGAATCTTCTCTCCATTCCACAGACCTTTCTTGAGAATCTCTTTTGTTCTTCTGATGACTCCTCTCCCTCTGCCAAGTCACATCATATGAACAACTCCACCTCACTGAACCATGTGGTGTTCTGCAAATTCCTCATTATTGTGTTTCCTCTTCCCTCCGGGTTGCTATATTTATAACATTTATTTCCCCAACATTTCTCTATTCGCTGACAGGCCAGTGTCACAAGCTATCTTTACCTTTTACCTGCAGGACTCCTTTCCAAACACGACTTAAAATGCCAGGATCTGTCACTAACATCTGTCCGATAATGTCTCGAAGTTTAGTTTATCTCCTGTGCTGAAGACCAGCGACGTCAGTTTATCGTGATAACGGAAAACACTGCGCATGCTCCACTTCACCCTTCTCCCCAGGTGGAGGATGAGCGCGCGGCACCAATAGGAGGAGGGGGCGGGACTGGAGGACCGTATGGACCTCCATCCAATCAGAGTGGGTGAGACTAAGGTAGATCACGTGATGCCGCAGCACGGCGCAGTGCTCGAGGTTTGGGAAGTTACAGAGAACGTGGGATTCGGTAGAAAACAACGGAAAGGTAGAGGGAAATGATGTTAGTATGGACCGAGAGTTATTACACACATTCGGTGTACAGCGGGAAATACAAATTTGAAACTGAGAGTTTCGTATTTGCAGCAAACGGGAAAGGTCTTCAGATAGAGATAGGCCCAAGTTACCAGCACCATGTTTATTGGGGGCAATGATCGGCGGGATACATGCGCAGGCGCCAACCTTTTTGGCCCGGGGGGGGGGAGGCAAGCTGCAGCGGGCGGACATGCAGCCTTTCCCGGCAGAGTCTCATTGGACACAGCAAATTCAAACCAAGAAAAATGTTTGTTTCTTCTGGATTTTGATTTAGCAAGTTTAAAATCAGAATTTGACTTGGAAGTGCTGGTGTTGGACAGAGGTGGACAAAGTTAAGAAAATCACACAACACCAGGTTATAGTCCAACAGGTTTATTTGGAAGTACTAGCTTTCAGAGCGCTGCTCCTTTATCAGGTGATTGTGGAAGTTAAGATCATGTCCAAAGAAGTTATAGCCAAACGAGTCCAGCATCATAGAGATGTGATACAGTAAACAATTTTAGATTAAACTTTCATCTTTTTATAATCAGATGTGCTGCTTTATATTCTTTGATATATAAATCCCAGAACTTTGTTTAAATTACATTCTCAAGTTAGCTCAGCTGTTTAAAAAGCTGAGCTAACTTGAGAATGTGATTTAAAAGATCTTGGACTGTTACGGTTGCAGAAAGGATATTTGAGGACTTGTCTATTGAGATAGCATGGGCTGAGGTTAGAAACAAGAAACAAGAGGTCACTTTGTTGGGAGTTTTCTCTTGGCCTCTGAATAATTCCAGCAATGTAGACAAAAGGACAGCAAAGATGATTCTTGATAGGAGTGAGTGTGACAGGGTAGTTGTTATGGGGTCTTTAACTTTCCAAATATTGACCGTGATTACTATAGTACAGGGACTTTAGATGGGTCAGTTTGTGTCCAATGTGTGCAGAAGGGTTTCCTGATACAGTATATATACAGAGTTTAGATCAGAGTGGTGCTGGTAAAGCACAGCAGGTCAGGCAGCATGGAGGCTTTTTAAATCTCTCTTTCTGCCTCTATTTCTATTTCTGATGAAGGGCTTTTGCGCGAAACATTGATTTTCTTGCTCCTCGGATGCTGCCTGACCTGCTGTGCTTTTCCAGCACCACTGATCCAAAAAACAGTATGTAGACAGGCCAAGAAGGGGTGAGACCACACTAGATTTGGTACAGGGTAATGAACCCAGCCAGGTGTTAGATTTAGAGGTAGGTGAGCACCTTGGTGATAGTGACCACAAATTGGTTATGTTTATGATGGATAGGTATATACCGCGGAGCAAGAGTTATAGCTGGAGGGAAGACAATTATGATGCAATTAAGCAAGATTTACGATTAGTAGGGTGGAGAGTATACTACAAGGGATGGGCACAATTGAAATGTGGAGCTTTTTCAAGGACCAGCTACTGCAGGTCCTTGATGAGTATGCACCTGTTAGACAGGGAGGAAGTTGTTTGGTGTGGGAGCCATGTTTTACGAAGGAAGTTTAATCTCTTGACAAGAGGAAGACAAAGGCTTATGTTAGGATGAGATGTGATGGCTCAGTTAGCATGCTTGAAATATACAGGTCTGCCAGAAAAGACCTAAAGGGAGAGCTAAGAAGAGCCAGGAGGAGACATGAGAAGTCATTGCCGGATAGGATCAAGGAAATCCCTAAGGCTTTCTATAGCTATCTCAGGAATAAAAGAATGAGTAAAGTAAGATCAGGGCAACCAGCCCTCCGCTCCAATCCCAACCAGCCCTCCACTCCCTCCGCTCTAATCCCAACCTCACCATCAAACCCGCAGACAAGGGAGGCACGGTAGTAGTTTGGCGCACCGACCTTTATACCGCTGAGGCCAAACGCCAGCTCGCGGACACCTCTTATCGCCCCCTCGACCACGACCCCACCTCCCACCACCAAACCATCATCTCCCTGACCATCCATAACCTCATCACCTCAGGGGATCTCCCATCCACCGCCTCCAACCTCATAGTCTCACAACCCCGCACCACCCATTTCTACCTCCTGCCCAAAATCCACAAACCTGAATGCCCCGGCCGACCCATTGTCTCAGCCTGCTCCTGCCCCACCGAACTCATCTCCGCATACCTTGACACAGTACTGTCCCCTTTAGTCCAAGAACTCCCCACCTACGTTCGGGACACCACCCACGCCCTCCACCTCCTCCAGGATTTTCGCTTCCCCGGTCCCCAACGCCTTATCTTCACGATGGACATCCAGTCCCTCTACACCTCCATTCCCCCATCACGAAGGACTCAAAGCCCTCCGCTTCTTCCTTTCCCGCCGCACCAACCAGTACCCTTCCACTGACACCCTCCTTCGACTGACTGAACTGGTCCTCACCCTGAATAACTTCTCTTTTCAATTCTCCCACTTCCTCCAAACTAAAGGAGTTGCCATGGGCACCCGCATGGGCCCCAGCTATGCCTGTCTCTTCGTAGGATATGTGGAACAGTCCATCTTCCACAACTACACTGGCACTGCCCCCCATCTTTTCCTCCGCTACATCGATGACTGTACCAGCACTGCCTCGTGCTCCTACGAGGAGGTTGAACAGTTCATCCACTTTACTAACACCTTCCATCCCGACCTCAAATTCACCTGGACTGTCTCAGACTCCTCCCTCCCCTTCCTAGACCTTTCCATTTCTATCTCGGGCGACCGACTCAACACAGACATCTACTATAAACCGACTGACTCCCACAGCTATCTGGACTACACCACCTCCCACCCTGCCCCCTGTAAAAACTCCATCCCATATTCCCAATTCCTTCGTCTCCGCCGCATCTGCTCCCAGGAGGACCAGTTCCAACACCGCACAGCCCAGATGGCCTCCTTCTTCAAGGACCGCAGATACCCCTCAAACGTGATCGACGATGCCCTCCACCGCATCTCCTCCACTTCCCGCTCCTCCGCCCTTGAGCCCCGCTCCTCCAACCGCCACCAAGACAGAACCCCACTGGTTCTCACCTACCACCCCACCAACCTCCGTATACAACGTTTCATCCGCCGTCATTTCCGCCACCTCCAAACGGACCCCACCACCAGGGATATATTTCCCTCCCCTCCCCTATCAGCGTTCCGCAAAGACCATTCCCTTCGTGACTCCCTCGTCAGGTCCACACCCCCCACCAACCCAACCTCCACTCCTGGCACCTTCCCCTGCAACCGCAGGAAATGTAAAACTTGCGCCCACACCTCCTCCCTCACTTCCCTCCAAAGCCCCAAGGGATCCTTCCATATCCACCACAAGTTCACCTGTACCTCCACACACATCATCTATTGCATCCGCTGCACCCGATGTAGCCTCCTCTATATTGGGGAGACGGGCCGCTTACTTGCGGAACGCTTCAGAGAACACCTCTGGGACGCCCGGACCAACCAACCCAACCACTTTAACTCTCCCTCCCACTCCACCGAGGACATGCAGGTCCTTGGACTCCTCCACCGGCAGAACATAACAACACGACGGCTGGAGGAGGAGCGCCTCATCTTCCGCCTGGGAACCCTCCAACCACAAGGGATGAACTCAGATTTCTCCAGTTTCCTCATTTCCCCTCCCCCCACCTTGTCTCAGTCGGTTCCCTCAACTCAGCACCGCCCTCCTAACCTGCAATCTTCTTCCTGACCTCTCCGCCCCCACCCCACTCCGGCCTATCACCCTCACCTTGACCTCCTTCCACCTATCACATCTCCATCTCCCCTCCCCCAAGTCCCTCCTCCCTACCTTTTATCTTAGCCTGCTTGGCACACTCTCCTCATTCCTGATGAAGGGCTTATGCCCGAAACGTCGAATTTCCTATTCCTTGGATGCTGCCTAACCTGCTGTGCTTTAACCAGCAACACATTTTCAACTAAGAACCGGGCAATCAAGGATAGCAGTGGGAGGTTGTATGTGGAGTCAGAGGAGATAGAGAAGCACTAAATGAATACTTTTCACCAGTATTCACAGTAGAAAAAGATAATGTTGTCAAGGTGAATACTAAGATACAGGCTATTAGCCTAGATGGGATTGAGGCTCACAAGGAAAACATAAAAATAAATAAGTCCATTAGGCCAGATGAGATTTATCCTAGGATTGTCTGGGAAGCCCGGGAGGAGATTGCCTTTGATCTTTATGTTGTCATTATTTACAAGAATAGTGTCAGAAGACTGGAGGATAGCAAATGTTGTCCCCTTGTTCAAGAAGGGGAGCATAGACAACCCTGGTAATTGGAGACCAGTGAGCCTTAATTTGGTTGTTAGTAAAGTGTTGGAAAGGGTTACAAGAGATTGGATTTATAAAATTCTAAAAAGGAATAAGTTGATCAGGGATA
The DNA here is from genome assembly GCF_020745735.1 of Hemiscyllium ocellatum. Classification (NCBI taxonomy): domain Eukaryota; kingdom Metazoa; phylum Chordata; class Chondrichthyes; order Orectolobiformes; family Hemiscylliidae; genus Hemiscyllium; species Hemiscyllium ocellatum. The sequence continues at coordinate 16,366,354 of NC_083421.1, forward strand.
GTCAACAAGGTTTCGTGAAGGGTAGGTCGTCCCTCACAAACCTTTATTGAGTTCTTTTGAGAAGATGAGCAAACAGATGGATGAGGGTAAAGCAGTTGATGTGGTGGATATGGATTTCAGTAAGGCGTTTGATAAGGTTCCCCACGGTAGATTATTGCACAAAATACGAGGCATGGGATTGAGGGTGATTTAGCAGTTTAGATCAGAATTTGGCTAGCTGAAAGAAAACATAGGGTGGTTTTTGATGGGAAATCCCATCCTGGAGTTCAGTAATGGAGTTCGTGGGTGGCACAGTGGTTAGCACTGCTGCCTCACAGCGCCTGAGACCCGGGTTCATTTTCCGACTCAGGTGACTGACTGTGTGGAGTTTGCACGTTCTCCCCGTGTCTGCGTGGGTTTCCTCCGGGTGCTCTGGTTTCCTCCCACAGTCCAAAGATGTGCGGGTCAGGTGAATTGGCCATGCTAAATTGCCCTTAGTGTTAGGTAAGGGGTAAATGTAGGGGAATGGGTGAGTTGCGCTTCAGCGGGTCGGTGTGGACTTGTTGGGCCGAAGGGCCTGTTTCCACACTAAGTAATCTAATCTAATGAGTGGTGTACCACAAGGATCTGTTTTGGTCATTTCTATAAATGACCTGGATGAGGGCATAGAAGGATGGGTTACTAAATGTGTGGATGACAATAAGGTCAGTATATTTGTGGATAGGTTACAGAGTGACATAGACAAGCTGCTGAGCTGGTCTAAGAGATGGCAAATGGAGTTTAATGTGGAAAAGTGTGAGGCGATTCACTTTGGAAGGAGTAACAGGAATGCAGAGTACTGGGCTACTTGTAATGTTCTTGGTAATGTAGATGAGTAGAGAGATCTCAGTGTCCAAGTACATCGATCCCTGAAAGTTGCCACTCATGTTGATAGGGTTATTAAGAAGGCATACACTGTGTTACCTTTTATTGTTAGAGGGATGGAGTTTCTGAGCCACAAGGTCAAGCTGCAGCTGTGCAAGACTCTGGTGTAGCCGCACTTGTAGTATTGCATGTAGTTCTGGTCACCACATTATGGGAAGGATGTGGAAGCTTCAGAGGAGATTTACGAGGATGTTGCATGAGGAAAGGCTGAGGGACCTGAGGTTTTTGTTAGAAGAAGGTTGAAAGGTGACTTAATTGAGACAAATAAGATAATCCGAGAGTTAGATAAGATGGACAGTGAGAGCCTTTTTCTTCAGATGGTGATGGCTAGCACGAGTGGACATAGCTTTAAATTGAGGGGTGATAGATATAGGACAGACGTCAGAGGTAGTTCCTCTACTCTGTAGTAGGGGCATGAAACGCACTGTGTTCAACAGTAGTGGACTCGCCAACTTTAAGGCCATTTAAATGGTCATTGGATAAGCACATGGATGAGAATGGAATTATGTAGGTAAGATGGGCTTCAGGTTGGTTTCACAGGTCAGTGCAACATCGAGGGCCAAAGGACCCGTACTGTGCTGTAATATTCTATGTTAGTGTGGAGGGTGTTGCAGGGCTGAGAAAGCTGATGCTGTGGTTGTATTTTCTGGTGCATTGGTAGATGTCATGTGGTCCATCCAGCTTGTTGAGACTTTGCAGTGACTAATACAATGAGTGACTTGCTGGGCCACTGTCAGGTTGGCAGGTTTCTTTCCCTAAAGGACATTAGGGATTTTTCTGCCATTGACAATGGTTACATGGCAATCAGTAGATTCTTAATTCCAGTTTTTTTTTGTCTTGAATTCACAGGCACCATCTGCCAAATCTGGACTTCCAGTTTTAATAGTCTGGATAAAAATTAAATACATCAGGTTTGTTTAGTGTCTTTTAAATCTCACTAACACAGGTTTTGTTGATGTCCAAAACACTGTCCATCATCCTGTCTCTTCCATTCTTCCCAACAAGAGTGAGGAGCACATGGAGTTTCTCTGTCACTAAAATTGAGACAATCCAATAACTGCCTTTGCTGCTTCCCTCCCTTCCACTAACCCACCAAGCCAAACTGCCTTGCATGGTGCTCCTTGTTTTAGTACAAAACTTGGATCTTCCTCCAGTCTCTCATCAGGTCATACCAGAGTTCATCTTGACCCTTTTACCCTATTCTTGCTAAACTACAGACATTCCAACTCTCTCTTTTCTCCTCCTCATCAATTCACAGATATTGTTCCTTGTTCTGTCTATCTCTTTTCTGGTTATGTCCTTCTCAGCAGATCTGTTAAAACAATATTTGACCTCCCCATCGTTGGAAAATCCTGCTCCATCTCCATTTTCTCTTTCTTTTCTGAATTCCTTGTATTTGGTGTCTCTCAAAGATCTATCCTTAGACGCTCCTGTTTCTCACCTACATACTGCCAGGAGGTGACATCGTCCAAAAGCACAGTGTTAGTGTCACGTGTACACTGACAATGTCCAGCTCTACCTCCCCACTATCCTTGTCCATTGCTCCACTGTTACTCAGTTATCAAACTGCTTATCATGCTTCTACTATTCAATTAGCTGAAATTTCCTCTAGTAAACTTTATGATGGTTAACCCAATTGCCTACCAGTATTATTACAACTTACTTCTCCTCAATGCTGAATCCCACGCTCTTGCTGGGAACTGCCTGAAGCTGAACTACACTATTCATAATATTGCTCTCATATCTGATCCCAACATGAACATCTGACCTCACATCTACTCATTCACATACCCCAGAAATTTCAATCTCTAAAGATTTCCTTATTTCCACCTCATCCCAGCTCATTTGCTAATGAAGTCCTTGCCCATGTCTGGGTTGCCTTTAAATTGCTAGTTCAGAAATGTAACCCTTGATTCCCTGACCCATTAAGAGTTTGTTCTGACACTGTCCCCTAATGGGAAACATCCTCTCATCACTTATGCTGTCAAACCTCTCAAGAATCCTCTATGTTTCAATGAGATCACTTCTCATTCTCCAGAATCCAATGAATTGATCTCAACCTGTCAAGTCTTCGATTAAAAGATATTTCCTCCAAATTAGGGATCATTCAGTGAATCTTTTCTGAAATGTCTCCAGTGAAGTGACGTATTTCCTTCAATAAGGGAACCAAAACTGCTCCCATTACTCCAGATGTGGTCTCACTAGCACTTTGTACAGTTGCCCTAAGACATTGACTCCAAACTCTTGTACTGCAAACAGCTTGAAATAAGGAACAGTACTCTATTACCCTGGATGTAAGTTTGCTTGCTGAGTTGGAAGATTCGAACCATCCAGCTCAGTGAGCAAACTTACATTCAAAACCTTAACCTAAGCTACAAATCTTCTCAAAACTCACTAATTCTGTTACCCTTCCTGATTATCTGTTGCAACTGTGCTAGCTCTGTGTTTCCTGTACAATTACCCCCAAGTCCCTTTCTGTACAGCTTTTTACAGCTTTCACTGTTTAAATAGTACTGTTTTTATTTGTGGTCTCCTCAAAATGAGTAGCATCACATTTTCTCACATTATACTTGCTGCCAACTTGTCTCTCTGTGAAGTGTTTGTAACCCTCGCAGAACTTGACTGTTACATCCTTTCTGTGAGATCCTCCCTCTTCTTCTGAATTCTTTACTGGAAGCACTGGGCAGTGGGACACGTGTAATCCCTGTCTTTGGAAAGACTGGGAAGAGCTTGCTGTCCATTGTGCAGAATGGAGACAACTTCTCCATCGAGCTGCATTAGCCTTTCACACACAGTCTTATTGATGAGGTAGAGAGGCAGCCCATAAGGAAACAATAGAAAGCAAGTCCTGCTCTCTGCATCTCATTGACACATGGGACAGAATGTTCCAAGAGTTAAAGATCTGCTGTTGTATTCATTCACTGATTTCCCCCTGAGTTGACTGCTGACCTCCACAAGGGGTAATGTGCGGTAGGGAGAATACATGGTCATCCTGGGTCAGGAGGAGAGGGTGGTGTGAATTTCTACCCTGGACTGACAGTGGTGGATTTTATGACCTTGTGTTACTGGATATTCCAAGTGGATTTGCAGGGGGGAATCACAATAATGGTAACATCAAACTGATAGGATGAATCAATTCATCAGGACTGGGTGTAAGTATTGCGTTCTGGCTCATTTCCACTTACTGTATCAAACTTCTCCCTTAAAACAGTTTGATAGATCTTCCTCAAAACCTTCAATATGTGTCCTGTAATCCTTTTCTGATCAGTTGATCAGTAAGTTTTATCATTCTAATGTATATCTTTTTCTAAACACCTCTATCACAGTTCACCTCAACTTCATTGGCTACAAGGAAAACAATCTCAATTTCTCCAAACCCCGGATTCCTCAATATCTGTTTGCTATCTATAAAGGTACACATCCGGATTGTTTTGGAACATTCTCCACTTGTCTGCATCAGTGCAGGCCCCAACAATGTTAATGAAAGTGAACATCCTCCAGGACAAAGCACTGCCTGAGTGGTGTCCCATCCACCACCTTCAACATTCCCTCTCCCACCCCCGAGGTACAGTCAACATTGTCCTACCATAATGGTGCTGCTCACTCTCATTAGGGAAAGGTGCCTGGTGGTGGTTTAACCTGAAGGTTACCACAGCCCACGCAAGGGGAGAGGTTGAGAAGGAGAGTCCTTCTTTTGTAGATAATTGTTCTTGATGTATATCGGCAGCACCCATGTCACATGAATGAATACTATAAAAAAAACCCGAATGCTGCAACTAAAATCCCTCGTTCTGCTCTGCTGCTCTCAAGGACCCTTCCATCCTTCCCAACGTGTGGGTGATCTGCCCCCTCTCGGGGACCCTGTCATCCTTCCCAACATGTGAGGCGTCTCTGGTTTGCACAGACCCAGATGCTCTGTTTCCTTTGGGTGATGCCGTCACACAGTGTCAGTTACACTGACCCTCACTGTCTGTAGGGGTAGGAGACACAGAAATCCCGATAACATTTAACATGTAATCAGATGCACACTTGCAATGCCAAGGCAGACTGATCTATGGGCGAAGGGATGGAAAATGGGATTTAAAGTAGTTAAGTGGTTTTCTTTACTAGCACAGAACCAATGGCCACAGAGCCCTTTTCTGTACTGTAGACCTTTGAGACACTTAATTTAGGAATATGACAAGCCCCGTTTGAAACCAGGTCAGATAAGGTGATATTAGAATAGATGACGTGTTTTTGGAATGAAAGTGAGGTAGAGAGGTGGAGCAATTTCAAAGGAAATTCTGGAGTTGGGGGCCTAGGATTCTGAAAGTGCACCATCAAGTGGACAAATAAAAATGGAGTATATCTTGGAGAAAGTGTGGACTGCAGGTGCTGGAAATCAGTCAAAAAATGTAATGCTGGAAAAACACAACCACTCAGGCAGGATCCGAGGTACAGGAAAATCGATCATAAGCTCTTCATCAGGAATGCTTCATCAGCAGTTTCTCTTCTGTAATGTGAACTGTTTTCAAAACTTAAATATTTATTTCTGAGTTCTCTGGCCTCTGTTTCTTTCTCAACAGTTACACAAAAATATTTATTTAATATCTTTCCCTTCTACTGAGGTTCAACATAAAGACAACCTCTTTGATCTTTAAGGGGCACAACTCTCTAATTGCTCTCTTGCTCTTACTGTACTTGTAGAATCTCTTGGGATTATCCTTAACTTTATTTGCCAAGGCTATCTTGTATCCTCTTTTTGCCTTCCTGATCTCCCTATTAAGAATGTTCCTACACTCTCTATACTGTTCAAGAGATTTACTTGAATTCAGTAAACAAATACTTCACTATCCAAACCTTTAACACTGTAGAAGTCCCAGTCAATATTTGGAAAATTAAAATCATCTACTATTACATATATCTGAGATCTCTCTTCATGTTTGTTCCTCAATTTCTTTCCATAGTACAATACCATCAAGGTGAACAGTCCTCTTTTTAATTTGAAACATTGTGTCATGAGTAGAGGGAGGGTTTTTTTAATATAGAGTCAGAGGTCTACAGCATGGAAACAGATCCTTTGGTCTAACTCATCCATGCTGACCAGATATCCTAACCTAACCTAGTCCCATTTTCCAGCATTTAGCCGACATTCCCCCCAAACCCTTCCTATTCATATCCCCATCCAGCTGCCTTTTAAATGTTGTAATTTTACCAGCCTCTGGCTACTCATTCTGTACACACACCACTCTGTGATACTGAGATGTTTCTAGATTAAATTTTTAAACATATAGGTACAAAGTTATTCTAGAGCAGCGTTTTTAGAGCAGACTGTGCCTCTGGGTCTGTAGATTAAGGTGCAGAGATGGCCTTTTGAAGAGTGATGTTGACTTCCTGTCAGATATGGGTGATTAGAGAGAATTTCAATGATCCTGGTGGTGAAGTCTATGGGAAAGGTGGTTGCAAATCCTATTGGATAGCATTGATCAGTTGGAGTGGCAGTTAGAGGAAATAAGGAATTTACGGAGCCAGGAGTGTGATAGGTGGCAGTTTCATGATGAAAGGGTACCACATATACAGTCAGGTAAATGGGCTACCTCCAGGAAATATAGGAGAGGGAGGCAGATAGTGCAGGAGTCTCATGTGGCTGTCCCTGTCTCAAATAATTATGTTGTATTTGAAAAAGTAGGGGGTGATGATAAACTCTGAGGGGAATGTAGCACTGAAAGTCAGGTTTCTGGTACTGTGACTAGCTCTATTGCAGTGAGAAGTGTATCAGGTTCCAAGCGAGCAGTGGTGACAGGGGACTCCGTGGTCAAGAGCACAGTCTGCCATTTCTGCAGTCGACAGTGAGACATCAGAATGGTGTGTTGCCTTCCTGATACCAGATTCAAGGATGTCTGTGAGAAGGTGCAGAATGTACTTGAAAGTTATCTGCGACCAATGATGTAGAACATAGAAAACTACAGCGCAATACAGGCCCTTTGACCCTTGATGTTGTGCCGATCCAAGCCCACCTAACCTACACTAGCCCACTATCCTCCATATGCCTATCTAATGCCTGTTTAGATGCCCACAAAGAGGGAGAGTCCACCACTGCTACTGGCAGGACATTCCATGAACTCACCACTCGCTGAGTAAAGAATCTACCCCTAACATCTGTCCTATACCTACCTCCCCTTAATTTAAAGCTATGCCCCCTTGAATTAGCTGACTCCATAAGTGGAAAAAGGTTCTCATTGTCAACCCTATCTAAACCCCTAATCATCTTGTACACCTCTATCAAATCACCCCTAAACCTTCTTTTCTCCAATGAAAACAGCCCCAAGTACCTCAGCCTTTCCTCATACGATCTTCCTACCATACCAGGCAACATCCTGGTAAACCACCTCTGCACCCGTTCCAGTGCCTCCACATCCTTCCTATAGCATGGCGACCAAAACTGCACACAATACTCCAGATGTGGCTGCACCAGAGTCTTATACAACTGCAATATGACCTCAGGACTCCGGAACTCAATTCCTCTACCAATAAAAGCCAGTACGCTATATGCCTCCTTCACAGCACTATTTACCTAGGTGGCAACTTTCAGAGATCTGTGTACATGGACACCAAGATCCCTCTGCTCATCCACACTACCAAGTATCCGACCATTAGCCCAGTACTCCATCTTCTTGTTACTCTTACCAAAGTGAATCACTTCACACTTAGCTACATTGAACTCCATTTGCCACCCTTCTGCCCAACTCTGCAGCTTATCTATATCCCGCTGTAACCTGCCACATCCTTCCTCACTGTCAACAACTCCACCAACTTTCGTATCATCCGCAAACTTGCTCACCCAACCTTCTAGCCCCTCCTCCAGGTCATTTATAAAAAATGACAAACAGCAATGGTCCCAAAACAGATCCTTGCGGAACACTGCTCGTAACTGCACTCCAAGATGAACCTTTACCATCAACTACTACCCTCTGTCTTCTTCCAGCCAGCCAATTCCTAATCCAAACCTCCAACTCACCCTCAATGCCATACCTCCGTATTTTTTGCAGTAGCCTACCCTGGGAAACCTTATCAAATGCCTTACTAAAATCCATATACACCACATCTGCTGCTTTACCCCCGTCCACCTCCTTTAGTCACCTTCTCAAAGAATTCAATAAGGTTTGTGAGGCACGACCTGCCCTTCACAAAACCATGCTGACTATCCTTGATCACATTATTCCTATCCAGATGTTCATAAATCCTATCCTTTACAATTCTCTCTAAGACTTTGCCCACAACAGAAGTGAGACTCACCGGCCTATAGTTACTAGGGTTATCCCTTTTTGAACAAGGGAACCACATTTGCTATCCTCCAGTCTTCTGGCACTATTCCTGTAGACACCGAGAACATAAAAATCAAGGCCAATGGCTCTGCAATCTCCTCCCTTGCTTCCCAGAGAATCCTAGGATAAATGCCATCAGGCCCAGGGGACTTATCTATTTTCACCCTTTCCAGAATTTCCAACACCTCTTCCCTACATACCTCAAAGCCATCCATTCTAATTAATTGTGACTCAATATTCACATCGGCAACAATGTCCTGTTCCTGAGTGAATACTGACGAAAAGTATTTATTCAGCGTCTCCCCAATTTCTTCAGCCTCCACATGCAACTTCCCACTACTATCCTTGACTTGACCTATTCCTACCCTAGTCATTCTTTTATTCCTGACATATCTATAGAAAGCTTTTGGGTTTTCCCTAATCCTACCAACCAAGGACTTTTCATGTCCCCTCCTTGCTGCTCTTAGCTCTCTCTTTAGATCCTTCCTGGCTAGCTTATAACTCTCAATCGCCCCAATTGAACCTTCACGCCTCATCTTTCCATAGGCCGCCCTCTTCCCTTTAACAAGGGATTCCAATTCCTTATTAAACCACGGCTCCTTCACACAACCCTTTCCTCCCTGCCTGACAGGTACATACTTATCAAGGACACTCAATAGTTGCTCCTTGAACAAGCTCCACATATCGATTGTGCCCTTCTCTTGAAGCCTACTTTTCCAAACCATGCATCCTAAGTCATGCCTCATCGCATCATAATTTCCCTGTCCCCAGGTATAACTCTTGCCCTGTAGTGCACACTTATCCCTCTCCATCACTGGAGTAAAAGTCACCGAATTGTGGTCAATGTCCCCAAAGTGCTCCCCTACCTCCAATTCTAACAGCTGACCTGGTTCGTTACCCAGAACCAAATCCAGTATGGCCTCACCTCTTGTTGGCCTGTCTACACATTGTGTCAGGAAACCCTCCTGCACACATTAGACAAACACCAACCCATCTAACGTACTTGAGCTATAGCTTTCCCAGTCAATATCTGGAAAGTTAAAGACCCCATAACAACCACCCTATTACTTTCACTCTTCTCCTGAATCATCCTGGCAATCCTTTCTTCTACATCTCTAGGACTATTAGGAGGCCTGTAGAAAACTCCTAACAGGGTGACCTCACCTTTCCTATTTCTAACCTCAGCCCAAACTACCTCAGATGGCGAGTCTTCAGCCATCGTCCATTCCACTGCTGTAATACTAACCTTGACAAGCAATGCCTCACTTCCCCCTCTTTTACCCCCACCTCTGACCCTACTAAAACACTTAAACCCTGGAACCTGCAACAGCCAATCCTGTCCCTGTTCTACCCATGTCTCCGTAATAGCCACAACATCGAAATCCCAGATACCAACTCACGCTGCAAGTTCACCTACCTTATTTCATACACTTCTCGCATTGAAGTATACATACTTCAAGCCACCTTCCTGTTTACAGGCACCCTCCTTCGAGATTGATGCCATGTTCCTAACCTCCCTACACTCAAGGTCCTGCGCCCTAAAGCTACAGTCTAGGTTCCCGTGCCCCTGCAGAGTTAGTTTAAAACCCCCCAAAAAGCACTAGCAAATCTCCCCCCAAGGATACTGGTGCCCCTCAGGTTCAGGTGTGGACCATCCTGTATATAGAAGTCCCACCTTCCCCAGAAAGAACCCCAGTTGTCCAGATACTGGAATCCCTCCTTCCTGCACCATCCCTGTAGCCACGCATTTAACTGTTCTCTCTCCCTATTCCTCGACTCTCTATCATGTGGCACAGGTAACAAACCAGAAACAACAACTGTTTGTTCGAACTCTGAGCTTCCAACCTAGCTCCCTGAAAACCTGCCTAGCATCCTCATCCCTCTTCCTACCTATGTCGTTGGTGTCAATGTGGAGCACGACTTCAGGCTGCTCCCCCTCCCCCTTAAGGACCCGGAAAACACGATCAAGAGACGTCATGTACCCTTGCACCTGGGAGGCAACATACCAAACGTGAGTCTCTCTCGCCCCCACAAAACCGCCTATCTGTGCCCCAAACTATCGAGTCCCCAATAACTATTGCTCTGCTCTTCTCTACCCTTCCCTTCTGAGCAACAGGGACAGGCTCCGTGCCAGAGGCATGAACCCCATTGCTTACCCCTGGTAAGTCGTCTCCCCCACAAGTATCCAAAACCGTTTACTTGTTCTTGAGGTGAACGGCCACAGGGGGTCCCTGCACTGGCTGCTTCCTCCCAGTTCCCCATCTGTCTACAATCTTTGGAGTTACTACTTCCCTAAAGCTCCGAACTATGACCCCCTCTGCCTCCCGAATGATCCTAAGTTCATTCAACTCCAGCTCCAGTTCCCTAACACGGTCTTGGAGGAGCTGGAGATGGGTGCACTTCCTGCAAGTGTAATCAGCAGGGACGATCATGGCATCCCTCATCTCAAACATGTTGCAAGAGGAACATTGCACTGCCTTCGCTGCCATCCCTCTAAAAGTAACCTTTAAAAAAACTAGGTCTAAACAGTCAAACAAGCAAAATGCAGCACTTACCTGCTTACCACAACGGGCCTAATAATTAGGTTAGAGGAGGAGGGTGGGTGGGAGGCCTCGGGTTCCTCTCCTGCACGCCTTTATAGAGAAAACCTATCCAGGTAAGCTTGCGCTATACCAGCTTCCGGGTCCGCTCCGCGCTTTTTGAAAAAAAGAACTTTTTAAATTTATACCGTTAAACAAATGTAACTGCGTCTACAAACAGACACTGCCAAACAACCCTTACCTGCTCCGCCAAGAGGAAGACAAAACTATGTAGTTGTGATGAGAGAATGTAGGAAATCAGGCAGGAGGTTAAAATGCAGGACCTCCTGGGTTGTAATATCTGGATTACTCCTGGTGCCATGTGCTAGTGAGTATTGGAATAACGGGATAGAACAGATGAATGCATGGCTGATAAGCAGGTGCAGAGAGTAGGATTCACACTTTTGGGTCATTGGAATGTCTTCTGGGGTAGAATTGACCTGCAAAAGAAAGACGGTTTGCACCTGAATTGGAAGGGGACTAATATCCAGGCAGGGACATTTGCTTGTACTGCGCCGGAGGCCTTAAACCAAAAAGGGATTCGGGGTAGACCCAAAGAGATACTGAGAAAAGCGAGAAGTGTGGTCCTGGTACAGTTGCGAAGTCAAACAATCAGGGCAGGCAAGAGCAAGGCAGAGAACAAGGTAGGGCTAACAAATTACTCTGCATTTATTTCAATCCAAGAGACCTGACAGAGAAGGCAGATGAACTCAGGGCATGGTTGAGAACATGGGACTGGGATATCACAGCAATTACAGAGATATGGCTCAGGGATGGGCAGGACTAGCAGCTTAATGTTCCAGGGTATAGATAATATAGGAAAGAAGGGTGGGGGGGGAGGTTGTAAATGAGGAGAGGGAGTGGCACTTTTGTTTAGGGATTACATTAAGGCTGTACTTGGGTGGAGATATTCCGGAGTATGTCCAGTGAAGTTATTTTTGCAGAACTGAGAAAAAAAGAATATGGTGATCACCTTATTGGGATTATACATAGCCCCCTGCCAATTAGCAAGAAATTGAGAAGCAAATTTAGAGGGAGGTGTCAGTTATCTGTAACAATGATAGGGGTTTCTACCTTTGTCGGAGAAATGTCCTGTTTCCAATGAACCTGGTAGGCAGACCTTGTGAAATTGACACATTTGTTTATTTCAAGATATTGTGGGAAGAGGTCAATGACCGCTCAGAACTGATGAGTCATAACCTCTTGCTCAGCTACAGAACAACCTGGATTAGCCAAACGAGACGGGCGGGCAGTATTTTATTTAGATAATTGATCTGATCGTGAACAAGCAGTAATTTGAGTGCCGGTTTTCCGAATATGCCTCGGTTATCTGGCAATGCACGCCACAATGCTGTTTTACTGAAAACTGATCAGATCATAAACAAGCAGTAAATTGAGTGCCAGTAATCAGACATACCTCAAATATTCAGCAATGCATGCCATAATGCTATTTAACTGAATGCTGAGTTGCCTAATGCTGTTTATGGTACCTTGAGATCTTGTTTAGATAATTCGAAAATTGAGGTCGCACTGCAAAAATTTATAAAGGGTTACAAATGGCTGATTGTTGGTTACAGATCAATACAGGTTTAACCACAATAGATAGTTTAACAATATTAAAAAAGCTAACAATACTGTTGGCCTAACAACATTGATGAATTGAACAATGGTAACAGGAGGCTTACAATATTACTAGTCTAACAACATTGATTAGTTGAACAATCAATGTTGTTAGACAAGCAATATTGGGGGGGGGGGGGGGGGGGGGGGAAGAGAGAGAGGAGAGACTGATCAGTGTGCGCAGAAGTACAGCAGTATAGTCAGTAAAGGAATCCAATTAGCGGGCCATTTGTTGTGGTTCTGTTCGCCGAGCTGGGAATTTGTGTTGCAGATGTTTCGTCCCCTATCGAGGTGGCATCCTCAGTGCTTGGGGCTCCCAGGGGACGAAACGTCTGCAACTCAAATTCCTAGCTCGGTGAACAGAACCACAACAACGAGCACCCGAGCTACAAATCTTCTTCCAAACTAGCGGGCCATTTAACTAAAGTTTCCTCCGTTCTAAACCTGTCACCCAATTCCTAAGGATCTGTATCCCTCTGCTCCCCACCTACTCATGCATCTGTTCAGACACACATTAAATGAATCTACTGTGCCTGCCTGTACTACCTCTGCTGGCAATGCCTTCCAGGCACCTACCACTCTGTGTAAAGTACTTGCTGCATCTATCCCCCTTAAACTTTTCATATCTCAACTTGAACATGTGACCTCCTGGTATTGAATCCTTCACCCTGATAAAAAGCTTATCTCTCTATCTACCCTGCCTATACCTCAACCAGGTCCCCCCTCAATCTCCTTTTTTCTAATGAAAACAAACCTTACCTACTCAACCTCTCTTCATAGCTAGCATCTTCCATACCAAACCTTCTCTGCACCCTCTCTAAAGCGTCCACATCCTTTTGGTAATGTGGCGCCCAGAACTTACATAGTATTCTAAATGCAGCCAAACCAATGTCTTGTAAAAATTTTAACATGACCTGCCAGCTCTTATACTCAATGCTCCATCCGATGAAGGCGAACATACTATATGCCTTCTTGACCACTCTATCCACCTGTGCAGCAACCTTCACGGTACAATGCACCTGATCTCCCAGATCTCTCTGCTCATCAACTTCTCCCAAGGTACTTCACTCTAGAATTAGACTTCCCAAAATGCATCACCTCACATTTGCCTGGATTGAACTCCATCTGCTGCTTCTCTGCCTAACTCTCCAGTCTATCTATATTCTCCTTTGTTCTTTAAGAGTCCCCTTTGCTTTCTGCTACTCCATCAATCTTCATGTCATCTGCAAACTTACTGAGCAGACCAACAACGCCCTCTTCCAGATCATTTATCACAAACAACTGTGGCCCAGCACTGATCCCTGGTCACCTATCTCCATTTTGAGAAACTCCCTTCAATTACTACTCTCGGCCTCCTGTTGCTTAACCTGTTCTTTATCCACCCTAGGTAGAACACCCTGCACACCATGTGACTTCACTTTCTCCTTTAGTTTACCATTGGGTTTACAAGGCTGCACTATGAATGCTGAATGGTTCAATGAGAGTGCAGTGGAGTTGGGTGAGAACAGTGAGGTGAGACAGGGAGAGGGTGAAGCTGAAAGACTGGATGTAGTGCTAGTCTCAGTTTGGGCTGTTCGGAAAGTCACATGGTCCCAATGGGAACAGCCAATTTCTAAGTGATATTTGTGGAGGTTTTGTTTTAAATTTAAATTTTAAAATATAATATATCAGCTTAAATGGACATTTCATTACCTTACTAGGTGACATCTTCAGTGGACTTTATACAAAGCAATGCTGAAACTTCCTGCTTTCTATTTATATGTTTGGGTTTCTTTGGGTTGGTGATGTCACTTCCTTTCGGGATGATATTTCCTGTGGTTAAGTCACTTCCTGTTCCTTTTTGTCAGGGGGCAGTAGATGGAGTTTAACTCTGTGCTTGTTGGTAGAGTTCTGGTTGGAATGCCATGCTTCTAGGAATTCTCATGCATGTCTTTGTTTGGCTCGTCCTAGGATGGATGTATTGTCCCAGTCGAGGTGATGTCCTTTCTCATCTGTATGTGAGGATACTAGTGAGAGAGGGTCATGTCTTTTTGTGGCTAATTGGTGTTCATGTATCCATGATTGAAAGATCCTATACAGATAATGAGCAAAACTAACATCAGTTACAAAATACTGTGAAAGGACTGTGACAAAAACAGGCAGAAAACTAGCCACCAGGATAGATGAACACCAACTAGCCACAAAAAAATATGACCTTCTCTCACCAGTATCCTCACATTTGGATGAGGAAGGACACCACCTCGACTGGGACAATACATCTATCTAAGACAAGCCAAACAAAGACATGCACGAGAATTCCTAGAAGCATGGCATTCCAACCAGAACTCGATCAACAAACACATCGAGTTTAAACCCCATCTACCACCCCCTGAGAAAAGGAACAGGAAGTGACTTCACCACAGGAAATAATATCACCAAAGGAAATGATGTCACCAGTCCAAAGAAACGCAAACATATAAATAGAAAGCAGGAAATTTCAGCATTGCTTTGCATGAAGTCCATTGAAGATGTTACCAAGTAAGGTAATGGAATGTCTGGAAATGAACCTTTCAACTCGGCGAGCAAACCTACATCCAAAACCTCAACCTGAGATTAAAACTCGCTAATATGTTAAAATGCTGGTTATAGAGTCATAGAGATGTACAGCATGGAAACAGACCCTTCAGTCCATGCCAACCAGATATCCCAACCCAATCTAGTCCCACCTGTCAGCACCTGACCCATATCCCTCCAAACTCTTCCTATTCATATATCAATCCAAATCAACTTCCACCACTCCCTCTGGCAGCTCATTCTGTACATGAACCACCCTCTGTGTGAAAAGGTTGCCCCTTAGGTCTCTTTTATATCTTTCCCCTCTCACCCTAAACCTATGGCCACTAGTTCTGGACTCCCCAACACCAGGGAAAAGACTTTGTCTATTTAACCTATCCATGCCCCTCATGATTTTATGAACCTCTTATAAGGTTTATAAACCCCTCATCCTCCGACACTCCAGGGAAGACAGCCCTAGCCCATTCAGCCTCTCTCTGTAACTGAAATCTTCCAACCTTGGCAACAACCTTGTAAATCTTTTCTGAACCCTTTCAAGTTACGCAACATCCTTCTGATAGTAAGGAGACCAGAATTGCAAGCAATATTCTAACAGTGGCCTAACCAATGTCCTGTACAGCTGCAACATAACCTCCCAACTCTTGTACTCAGTATTCTGACTGTTAAAAGAAAGCATACCAAACGCGTTCTTCACTATCTTATCTACCTATGACTCAACTTTCAAGGAGCTATGAACCTTCACTCCAAGGTGTCTTTGTTCAGCAACACTCCCAAGGACCTTACCATTAAGCGTATAAATCCTGCTAGGGTTTGCTTTCCTGAAATGCAGCACATCTCAGTTATCTGAATTAAACTCCATCTGCCACTTCTCAGCCTATTGGCCCATCTGGTCAAGATCCTGTTGTAATCTGAGGTAACCCTCTTTGCTGTTCACTACACCTCCAAATTTGATGTCATCTGCAAACTTACTAACTGTACCTGTTATGCTCACATCCAAATCATTTATGTAAATGAGAAAAAGTAGAGGACCCAGCACCAATCCTTGTGGCACTCCCCTGGTCACAGGCCTCCAGTATGGAAAAACAACCCTCTACCACCACCTTCTACCTTTGAGCCAGTTCTGTATCCCAAAGGCTAGTTCTCCCTGAATTCCGTGAGATCTAACCTTGCCGAACACCGTACTGAAGTCCATATAGATCACATCTACCGCTCTGCCCTCTTCAATCCTCTTGATTCAGTTTTTTTGAAAAAGTAACAAAGTTTGTGAGACATGGTTTCCCATGCACAAAGCCTTGTTGACTATCCTTAATCAGTCCTTGCCTTTCCAAATACATGTACATCCTGTCCCTCAGGATTCCCTCCAGCAACTTGCTCACCACTGATGTCCGGCTCACCGGTCTATAGTTTCCTGGGCTCGTCCTTACCATCCTTCTTAAACAGTGGCACCATGTCAGCCAACCTCCAGTCTTCCAGCACCTCACCTATGACTATCAATGATACAAATATCTCAGCAAGAGGCCCAAGCATCACTTTCCTTGCTTTCCACAGAGTTCTAAGGTACACCTGATCAGGTCCTGGGGATTTATCCACCTTTATGCATTTCAAGACATCCAGCACTTCCTCCTCTGTAATATGGACATTTTGCAAGGTGTCACCATCTATTTCCTGACATTCCATATCTTCCATATCCTTTTCCACAGTAAATACTGATGCAAATACTCATTTAGTATCTCCCCCATTTTGTGCGGCTCCACACAAAAGCCGCCTTGCTGATCTTTGAGGGGCCCTATTCTCTCCCTAGTTACCCTTTTGTTCTTAATGTATTTGTAAAAACCCTTTGCCTCAAATGTAATAATATCAGACTTGCTCCCAGTGCCACGTGCTAGCCAGAGCAAGAATAAGCGGATAGATCAGATGAGTATATGGCTTGAGCCATGGTGTATCAGAGAAGCGTTTAGATTCCTGGGGCATTTGGACCATTTTTGTGTTGTCTGTACATGCCTGACCACTTGTCCCTGGGTACAGCTGGGACTAAAATCTCCTTGTGGAGGCTTTTGCCAGTTCCATTGGTGAGGTTAGGGTAAGGGGGATGGGAAAGTGTTGGTGTAAATGGGTCTGATTTAGATCAGAAAATGGAGGGTAGAATATTAGTTACTGATGTAGTCAGCACCTCCAAGACAAAAGAAGGGAGGATTAAACATACATCAGTCCTGACATCCCAGGACTCAGTCTGGTGAACCTCCTTCACTCTCTCACAATAGCCAGGGCATCCTTTCTTGGAACAAAGGTGCACACAGTACTCCAGGTTTGGGCTCACCATGGCCCTTATGGAAAGATATCTCTGCTCCTGTACTTGAATCCTTTCACTGTGAAGGCCAACATATCATTTGCATTCTTCACTGCTTGCCACTCCTGTCTGATTCCTAAAAGAGAGAATCACAGAGGAACATGTAACAAAATGGGGTAAGAGTCTCTGACATTAAATTGTTGAAATTAATGTCCCCATCGTAGTCATGCCAATCATCAAGCCCTTATTTACTCTTTCCATTTTCTAGCACCCAGCATGTAACCTATATGGTAGTGCCTTGTATGAACATTTAAACATTTCTTCGGGTTGCAATGTTTCCTTCATCTGTCACCATTTCAGATGCTGCCAGACCTGTTGAGGATCTCCAGCACTTTGTTTTTATTTCAGATTTCCACCATTTTACTTAAACTCTCAAAGTCATAGAGATGTACTGTATGGAAACAAACCTTTCAGTCCAACTCGTCCATCTTGATCAAATATCCAAAACTGATCTAGTGCCATCTGTCAGCATTAGGCCCATATCCCTCTGAGCACTTCCTAATCATGTACCTATCCAGATGCCTTTTAAATGTTGTAATTGTACAGCCTCCTCAATGTCTTCTGACAGCTCATTCCATACTTGCACCACCCTTTTGTGTGGAAAGATTGAAAAGGCACCCCAGAGGCAATCTTTCCCCTCTCACATTAGACACTCCCTCTAACGCTGAACTCCTACCTGGGGAAAAAAAAGGTCCTTGTCTATTCCTCTTATCTGTACAAGATAACCCTCAGCCTTTGACCAATCCAAGAAAAAAGTCTCAGCCTATTCAGCCTCTCTTTATCTCAATCCCTCCAATCCTAACAATAACATTGTAGATCTTTTCTGAAACCTTTGAAGTTAACAAGGTAGACTCTTTGAGATGTACAGCATGGAAACAGCCCCATCAATCCAACTTGTCCATCCAGACCGGCATTCCAGACGTCACCTAGCCAATGCCCTGTACAACTGCAACTTGACCTCCCTGCTCCTATACTTAATCCACTGAGTATAGTAGCTCAAATACAAAATGCTGCCTTCACTATCCTGTCTGCCTGTGACTCCACTTTGAAGAAACTGTGAACCTGCACTCCAAAGTCTCTTTGTTTGACAACAATTCCCAGGAACTTACCGTTAAGTGTTTAAGTCCGACCCTGGTAACATCTTTCTGCAATCAGGGAGTCGAGAATTGAGCAGGGTTCTAAAAGTGACCTCACCAATCTCCTATATAGCT
Source organism: Hemiscyllium ocellatum (assembly GCF_020745735.1). Lineage (NCBI taxonomy): Eukaryota > Metazoa > Chordata > Chondrichthyes > Orectolobiformes > Hemiscylliidae > Hemiscyllium > Hemiscyllium ocellatum. The sequence goes on from NC_083421.1 coordinate 16,384,871, forward strand.
GCAATGTGACCTTCCAACCCCTATACTCAATCATAGAATCCTGACAGTCTGGAAGCTGTTTGGCCAATGGACCCACACCAGATGTCTGAAGAACATCCTATCCCTTCAATCCTGCTCTGTTATCTTACTTTTTAGATTAGAATCAATCTGAACATCAGGTCATAGACAACATACTGTCTAGCTATCACCATTGTTAACAGCTAACCCGAGAATGCAACTTTTTTTTTAAAAAATTGTGATTTACACATGAAAGTGAAACTATCACCATATTCTAACAGATGAAAGGCTTAACAGACAATCAATTTTTCAATGTATAATTTCAGTTACATCACACTGCAAATTTTTGCTATCCCTCCACTATCACCTGATGAAGGAGCGTCGCTCCGAAAGCTAGTGTGCTTCCAATTAAACCTGTTGGACTATAACCTAGTGTTGTGTGCTTTTTAACTTTGTACACCCCAGTCCAACACCAGCATCTCCAAATCATGTGTTCTTCTGGTTTCTCCTAATCCATTTGGTTTCTGTTTGAAAGGCTGTTTTGCAAAGAGGTTGTTTCAAATTCACATCCAGATCTGACAGTCACTGTGTTTGTAAGAATCTCTATCTTAGGATTTTGAGCATTGAAGGAAAAAGCACCATTCACACTGGGGAGAAACACGTATCGTCTGTGTGTGGAAGAGTCTGTGAAAATTCATCTGAAATGTCCAAACGCCAGCGCAGTCACACTGGGGAGAGACCATGGAAGTGTGAGGATTGTGGGAAGGGATTTCTTTACCCATCCCGTCTGGAAACACACCAACGAAGTCACACTGGGGAGAAGCCGTTCACCTGCTCAGATTGTGGGATGGGATTCACTCAGTCGTCCCACCTGCTGACACATCAGCGAGTTCATACCGGGGAGAGACCATTCACCTGCTCCCAGTGTGGGAAAGGATTCAGTCGGTCATTCAACCTATTGAAACACCAGCGAGTTCACAATGGGGAGAGACCATTCATCTGTTCTGAATGTGGAAAAGGATTCACTCGATTATCTAAACTGCCAGAACATCAGGGAGAACATGCTGGAGAGAAAACACTCACCTGCTCTGCTTGTGGAAAGGAATTCACTCAGTCTTCCCAGTGTGAACTGGCTGGTGTATCTGCAGGTTGGAAGAGACTATTCACTTGCTCCATGTGTGGCAAAGGATTCACTCAATCATCCACCCTGCTCAGACACCAGCGGGTTCACACTGGGGAGAGACCATTCACTTGTTCCCTGTGTGGGAAAGGATTCAGTCAGTTATCCAACCTGCGGATACACCAGCGAATTCACACTGGGGAAAGACCATTCACCTGTCCTGAATGTGGAAAGGGATTCATTTGCTCATCTAAACTGCTGGAACACCAGGGGGTTCACACTGGGGAGAAACCATTCACTTGCTCAGTGTGTGGGAAAGGATTCACTCAGTCATCCAAGCTGCAGAGACACCAGCGAGTTCACACTGGGGAGAAGCCATTCACTTGCTCCACTTGTGGGAAGGGGTTTACCCAATCATCCAGCCTGCAGAGACACCAGCGACTTCACACTGCAGAGAAACATTCACTCGGTGTACACACCAGCTGATGCACCAGTGTGTTCATTCTGGGGAGAGACTGTTTCCTTGTTCCATATGTTGGAAGGGATTCACCCCGTCATCCAAACTGTTAATGCACCAGTGAAATGACACTGGGTGGATCCTGTTCACCTTCTGTGTTTGTGTAAAAGGATTTACTGCTTGCAAACACACGATTGCAGGTCAAGGGTTTTGCTTTTCCTGACATCAAGGAATGTACCTTGGTTATTGGGCTGTTTGTATTAATTTTAAATAAACTCAGCTTTACAAAAGGAGCTGACAATGTAGGTAAATGTTGATACAATTGTGTATTTGTGTGATAAGTTTGAAAATGATCACATTGTCGCTGTACATCAACACACAGTTACACTGAGTAAAGACTATCTACTTGCATATTGTTTGTAAAGTTATTTTGTGGATCAACAGAACTGTTTGAACAGCAATGGGTTCCCTCATAACTGTCAGTGATGGATTTGATGCTGCTGTTGGCTATATCCAGAAACGTGGTATGATGATAATTATAAAATCACAGGTTCAGTAACCTGTTTGGATAAAAATAAATCAAATCGGCTTTTTGTTAAAACTATGAGCAAAGAGACCTTGGAGTGCAGGTTCATAGCTCCTTGAAAGTAAAGTCGCAGGTAGATAGGATAGTGAAGAAGGCGTTTGATATGCTTTCCTTTATTGGTCAGAGCTTTGAGTACAGGAGTTGGGAGATCATGTTGCAGCTGTACAGGACATTGGTTAGGCCATTTTTGGAATAATGCATGCAATTCTGGTCTCCTTCCTATCAGAAGGATGTTGTGAAACTTGAAAGGGTTCAGAAAAGATTTATAAGGATGTTGCCAGGGTTGGAAGATTTCAGCTACAGAGAGAGGCTGAATGGGCTAGGGCTGTTTTCCCTGCAGTGTTGGAGGATGAGGGGAGACCTTAGAGGTTTATAAAATCTTGAGGGACATGGATAGGATAAATGGACAAAGTCATTTCACTGAGGTGGGGGAGTCCAGATCTAGAGGGGAAAGATCAAAAGGGACCGAAGGGGCAACAGGTAACTAATTCCAGTCTCATTGTTTCATTAATGTTTCTCATTTGGTGAACAGCGTTGTTATCTCAAATTAGTTGTTTCTTTCAAACTATAGATTCTAGATAAAAATTCTTCAGATAATCACAATAACTGTAAAACTTTATATGCCAGGTATCTCCTTACTCTTTTCCCTTACTGCTTCTGTGATAGTATTCTTCAGCTAATGAGACATTAACAGTAAAAGTAATTATAAAACTTTTATAATTGAAAAAGTAATATTACAACTTTTTCATATGAGGAGTGATAGAATTTGACAATGATAAGAATTTGAATACAAACAACAGAATTCAAGCACACCTTTGAGATAAGCATGTCAGGGTCATGTCTGAAGGAGAACAGATAGTAACTTTGGAATGCAACATAGAAAATTCAAAGGCTGACAGATAACAACAACTGTTAGTCATTGTGAAAATCAAGGGAACCTAGGGCTGTCCATAGAGGTGTCCCATCATTCATCAGATGTTTCATAGGTTTGGTTGTATAGAGAAAGGGGGAGTAACCATGGTGTGTGTGTGATCATTGGAACACAACATATAAAAATACTGTTTTTTTTCAATGTATAAATCATAGTGTCACTGATCTGTTTCACAATCTGAGCTCTACATTGAGAGAAAAATTGGGATCTCATGTCAAAGCCAGTTTTAGAGAAGATCTTTTAGCCATCTCCCTGTCTGAACCAGATTTTGCTTGAAGGTGAATAAAGTCTGCCATGTGCCTGAATCCTGAGTGCTGCCTGAGTCTTTGTCCTGGGCTGGGGTTACAGTTCTACCAACAATGCACATGATATGCCAGGGAAGGTCTCAACAAGGCCCTGTATAATTGCAGCAAGACACCCCTGCTCCTGTACCTGAATCCTCATGCTGTGAAGGCCAACATATCATTTGCCATCTTCACCTCCTGCATGTTTACTTTCCATGACTGGTGTACAGGGACACCCACATCTCATTGTACCTCCCCCTCCCCCCCCCCCCCCCCCCCCCCCCACCGACTTCCCTGTCTCTTACCATTCAAAAAATAATCCACGTTCCTGTTTCTGCTCCCAAAGTGGATAAACTTCATTTGCTCACTCACTCAACTTGTCCAAGTCAGACTGAAACATCTCTGCATCCTCCTCATGGCTCACCCTTTCACCCAGCTTTGTGTCATCTGCAAATTTAGAGATCTTTGCATCTAGTTCCTTCCCCTAAACCATTAGGATATATTGTTAAAAGCTAGGGGACAAGCATGGATACCTGCTACTACTCTCTGTCTATCATTCAGAAAAAGACACGTTCATTCCTATACTAAGTTTTCTGGCTGACAACCAGTTCTTATCCATGTCAGTACACTGCCACTAATCCCATGTATTTTAGTTTTACATGCTAGCCTCTGACATGGACCTGACCAAAATTCTAAAAGTCACAATAAACCACATCTACTCCCTTCCCCCAAGCAGGTTGACTCGAGGTCTCAGAACATTGCAGTAGACTTGTCAACCATGAAGTCCTGTTTGTAAATCCATGCTGACTGTCCAATATTAGCACTGTGATCCAAATATTCTGCTATTAAATCTGTAGTGATAGATTGCAGCATTTTCCCTACTTCTGATGTTAGGTTAACCAGTCTATCATTCACTAGTTCATTTTTATTTTTAAATAGTGAGGTTCGATAGTTGCCCTCCAATCCTTGGGAATTGTTTAAGAGTCTACAGACCTTTTGAGAGATGACCACAAATGAGTCCACTATGTCCAAGGTCATTTCTATGAGTATCCTGGAAAGATTCTGATGTTGTTCTCAGCTCAAAGGAAGAATTGGTTATAGAGAGGTAGGGATAATTGGAACAGCATTTGCAGAATTCTGCGAAACTTCAGCTCGCAGTCAGACTTTTGTTCTTTATTTCCGAAGGTGTCTCATTTAGGTATTTTAGAATTAGAATTCCTACAGTGTGGAAACAGACCCTTTGGCCCAGCAAGTCCACACCGACCCATTCCCCTGTTACTCTACATTTCCCCCTAGCTAATGCACCCACCCTACACATCCTTGAACACTGGGAAGTTTAGCATAGCCAATTCTCCTAACCTGCAGCCAAAGGAAACCCATGTATACTCTAGGGGAATGTGCAAACCCCACACAGACAGGCTGAAATCGAACCCGGTGGTGTGAGGCAGCGGTGCTAACCACTGAGCCTTGTCATGGGTGTTGTTTAAAACAGCTCAGAGTAACCTGTGATGGTGAGAACCAAGTTGTTACTGAACGGAGATTGCCCTGTAATCCTGGATGTGAAGCTTCTGGAGGAGAAGCCAGGTGAAATAATGTAACTCTAGCGAGACCTCAATCCATCTCAGAATTTTAAAATGATCAGCACAGGAGGTGGAGGTGAGCATTCCATCCCATCGTGACTGGGTTGTACTTTGGAGAAGCTTTCCAATTCATCTTACTTCATGGTTTTGTTTCTTAACCCAATTAGATTCGACACGATTCCCTACAGAGTGGAAACAGGCCCTTCGGCCTGACCATCCGAAGAGTAAACCACCCAGACCAATTTCACTCTGACTAATGCACCTAACACCATGGGCAATTTAGCATAGCCAATTCACCTGACCTGCACATCTTTGGACTGTGGGAAGAAACCGGAGAAAACCCACGCAGAATGTACAAACTCCACACGCACAGTCACCCGAGGCTGGAATTGAACCTGGTACCCTGGTGCTGTGAGGCAGCAGTGCTAATCACTGAGCCACTGTGCCAAAATTGCTATTAGATCTGCTTACGTTTGCCTTTCGGACAGTGCTTTCTGGGTGACAAGAGCTAGCTGTGTCTAGGAATTTGAACCCCGCTAGCAAATTTCTTGTACTTTCTCTGTTCTAAACATATAGAACTGAATTCCCAAATCCCTGAAACTGTTCTAACCAATATCTTCTGTAGCCACATCTGAGTCTTGACATCTTCCCTCATAGCAGAAAATAAGTGATATACCCCAGAATGAGCTGTAATTGGTTTTTATAGGTTTGTACTGCTAAGTCCTTTTTTTTGAACCATGTCCTAAAAGGAACTTTCCCGTTTTATCCAAGCAACGAGTGAAGGAAAACGGTTTTGCTGAGTTTGCCTTTGCCAAGAGTGTATTTATGGAATGCTACTGGAGCAACCTCCAGGCTGTTAAAACACACAAATTGCTATCATGGCCATACAGCAAGGGATGCTGGGTACACTGGCCAAGTAAATCACAAAATGCAGACCAGACGCAGTGCAAACACAGCAGGCAGGAGTCAATGATATTAGCCCATAATGTAAATGTCAACAGTTATGGACAGACAACCCCAAAACTGATTGGCGAGAACCATAGAAAGTTCCAGAAAACCATCTATGAGTTATAAAAACAGGCTTCACCTGCAAACTACTCTCCTGACTCCACTCTTGGAATCCTCTTGTACCTTCTGAGGAGATCAGCAGACTAACTACAGGGAGAGTGAGGGGAAGAAAGCAGCTTCGCAGACTCGGACAGAAAGCAACGGTATGTATTGTAACTTTAAGGGGACAAACAGGATTACAGACAGTATATTTAGTAATCAAGGTTGTTATAGTTTTGTTCCTAATAAAGCTGGGAGTGTTTTACACTGGTACCTGTTTGTGTTTGTCTTGATTTGACCACTTTGGTAATTTTGGGGCATATGAACAAATTCATTCATAATATTCTGGTCTGAGTGATCTAAATTGTTGTAAGGACAAAATAGACAACAGTGCTATGTTGGAAAAGTTGACGAACAATAGTTACAACCATATTATTTTTCCAAGTATTTCAAAAGAGTTAAAGATATCCAATACTTCTTGATTATATTTTAACTGTGATATAAGAATAAAGTGTGTTTTGCTTAGAATCTTGTAGTTTGACCAATCAAATCTCATCTGGAACGTAGCACCTTATACATGCCTCTAAAGATGTGTTCTGGTCTAGATTATCTTTTTGAAAATGTTGTGAAGGGATTTGGTCTGGTCCATAACAAACATATAATCATAAAGATGTACAGCACGGAAACAGACCCTTCGGTCCAACCCATCCATGCCGACCAGATATCCCAATCCAATCTAGTCCCACCTGCCAGCAACCGGCCCTTATCCCTCCAAACCCTTCCTATTCATATACACATCCAGATACCTTTTAAATGTTGCAGTTGTATCAGCCTCCACCACTTCCTCTGGCAGCTCATTCCATATACGTACCACCTTCTGCATAAAAAAGTTGCCCCTTAGGTCTCTTTTGTAGCTTTTCCCTCTCACCCTAAACCTGGACTCCCCCACCTCAGGCAAAAGACTTTGTCTATTTATCCTATCTATGCCCCTCATGATTTTGTAAACCTCTGTAAGGTCACACCTCAGCCTCCAACGCTCCAGGGAAAACAGCCCCAGCCTATTTGACCACTCGCTATAGCTCAAATCTTCCTGGCAACATCGTTGTAAATCTTTTCAAGTTTCACAGCATTTTTTTCAATAGGAAGGAGACCAGAATCGCACGCAGTATTCCAACAGTAGCCTAACCAATGTCCTGGACAGCCACAACATAACCTCCCAACTCCTGTACTCAATACTCTGACGATAAAGGAAAGCACACAAAATGCCTTCTACACTATCCTATTTACCTGCGACACCACTTTCAAGGAGCTATAAACATGCACTGCAAGGTCTCTTCACTTTGTCCTTATGCAGGGAACCTCAATTATCCGAACGAGATGGACAGGACTATTTTGTTCGGATAACTGATTATTTGGTTAATCGATTCAATGCCTTTCCTCTGGGCTTGGGAATTTTCTATTAAGTCTGCTCCCTGTGAGGAGACAGCAGCACACTGCGCGTGAGGCCCGCCACCTGCCTGTCCCCCAACACCACCCTGCCCATCTCCAACATCTCCCACCTCTCTCTGCCCATCCCCCCAACCTCGTTCAGCAACCCATCCCACCCAGGCTGTCGGACTGGACACTAAGAGTAAGACTGCTGCTACCTTTCTGGGGTAAGTCTCCAAATAGCATGCACACACACACATTCACACACACTCAACTTTTTGACAAGTTCCACCTCTTTTCAGGACAATGTTAGAAGATTATCTGGAGAAAGGGGGTTTATGGTTCACCCCTGTGTTGAACTCCAGGGAAAGGGTGGGGGGAGAGGGTGGGAGGTCAGTCATGTGGAGACGGTGCTTGGCCTCTCATCTATGTCCAGGATTGTTCTTGGTAGAGATAGTTTTTAATAATTCTAAACAAAAGATCAGGTCTGAAACAGCTCTTTCATGTAATGTTTCTATTGGAGCTCGAGATCTCCTTCGGATTATCCGATGTTCAGATAATTGGTATTCGGATAATCAAGGTTCCTCTGTATTTACTTAGTCACTTGGACAAGTCCTGCATTCACTTTGATATGGTGCAATTTACATTCAGTTAAATCATCAAACTGCCTGATTGGAGAAAAAAGCCTACAATATGTAGAGCACACTGAGACACTTTAACCACTCACCTCAAGCCCAATAATAAACGTTCAGCCCCTTGGAGTTGGAAATGAGCTCCCGCACCTGCAGAAGAAAATTGAACAAATGACTCAGGAAATATAGTAATGTAAGACTTGCTCCCAGTGCCATGTGCTAGTGAGAGCAGAAATAAGGGGATAGATCAACTGAATGCGTAGCTGGAGAAATGGTGTACCAGAGAAGGGTTTAGATGCTGAGGCATTGGGATCATTTTTGAGGTAGGTGGGACCTACGCAAGCCTGACTGCTTGCCCCTGGTTAGAGCTGGGAGAAATCTCCTTGTGGGGGCATTTGCCAATTTTGTTGATGAGGTTTTAAACTAATATGGCAGGGGGATGGGAACCAAAGTGTAGGCTTAGATGGGTCAGATTCAGATCAGAAAATGGGAGTTGGATCATTAATTACTGATATAGTCAGCGCTTCCAAGACTAAAGAAAGGAGGATTAAATGAGGATTGAGTCTCTCTTCATACATCAGTCCTGACATCCCAGAACTCAGTCTGGTGAACCTCCTTTACTCTCGCTCAATAGCTGGGGCACCCTTCCTTGGGAAAGGAGAACATAGGTATACACAGTGCTCGATACACAGTGCTCAAAATGTGGTCTCACCAAAGGCCTTATAGAAAGCTATCCCTGCTGCTGTGCTTTCACTGTGAAGGCCAATGTATCATTTGCATTCTTCCCTATTTGCAGCTCCTGCCTGCTTTCTAAAACAGAATCACAGAGAAACATGGGACAAAATGGGGTCAAAGTCTCTGACATAAAATTGTTGAACATAATGAACTAATCGTATCCATGCTGGTCATCAAGCCCTTATTTACTCTCGTTCCATTTTCCAGCACCAATGTGTTACCTATATGTATAATCATCTAAACATGTCTTCAAGGATGCATCTGTCACCATTTCAGTGTTTCCACTTTGGTAGAAATCTTAAATAAAAACAATTTGCTTAAGCACTTCCAGTCATAGAGTTATACAGCATAGAAACAGATATCCAGTCCAACTTACCCATATCGATATGTACATGCCCATTCTGTACATGCACCACCCTCTGATTAAAAAGGTTGCCCCTTTGGTCCCTTTCAAGTCTGGCACCTTTCACGTTAAATCTGTGCCCCCTAGTTTTGGACTGCCCTACCCTGGGAAAATAATTTTGACTGTTCACTATATCCATTGCTCCTCATGATTTCTTCAAGGTACCCCTCTGCTTCCGGTTTCCTCCCACAGTCCAAAGATGTGCAGGTCAGGTGAATTCGCCATGCTAAATTGTCCATAGTGTTAGGTGCATTAGTTAGGAGTAAATATAGGGGAATGGGTCTGAGTGGGTTACTCTTTGGAGAGTCGGTGTGGGCTTGTTGGGCCAAAGGGCCTGTTTCCATTCTGTAGGGAATCTAATCTAATCAAATGGAACCTAATCGGAGAGCAGTCTTTCTTGATCTGAAAAAGTGGACAATATCTAAGTAGGATTGCTGGAGCATTGCCAGTTTGCAATGGCATACACACACTTAAATAAACTCACCATCTCATCTTTGTACTTCTATCTTAAAGTGATGCCAACTGCTGGGAAAGAAATGAAGGTAGCATTTCAGATCTGTGCTCTTCCACAAGAATGAAAAATAGTTTATAAACATGAACAACTTATAACTTGTAAAGGATCTCAACAGGTCACATCACAGGGTATTCATATCAGACAGGGCAAGATTATTCTGACTGTTACCGTCACCAGTTTAATTTGCTGAATTTACAGTAAACTATCACAATGGGTATGGTCAGGAAATGGTGTGTAGTGCAGCGCCAGTGATTGCAGAAGTGAAACTGCTGGGCACTGCCTAGGTCTAGTACAATATCTGAGTCGCTAAGACATTGCTTTGGGAATCCCAAGGGGTTTCTCTGGACAGCTCTGACTCGAGCTCACCTGTCCATCCTCCAAGCCTCAGATCCAATGTGGTCACAATTTTCTTTCATCTCGACTTCCTCTCAACTGGATAATGTTAGGCATTTCACAAGTGGTTTTGTGGATGATCGAGAGCTGGATTACTTCACTGTGAAGCAGCTGAGATTGGATCTGCTAAAGTGACTGTTTAAAGAGACACAATGGGAAAGAATTGTTCCCCAGCCCTCTGTGAATCTGCATCTGATTATCCCTCCAGAAACAGGAAGTGTATTACACACCAGCTTCAGTCCTGTAAATTCAGTCTGACTATGCACAGCGGAGATTCAGGAGGGATTCACTCGAAAAGCTCTTTGTGCTTTTTCCAATCAGAAGTGTAGGTGCAGCAAATGTAAAGTGCATGACAAAGTACTGTCTGGCAGATTGTTCAAGAGCATCAAGAGAAGTCAGAAAACTATTAAAAGAGAAAGCTAACAAATATGTAAGTTTTCACCTCCACAAGTGCCAGAACTGATAATTTTGGATTTCTACTGACCCACTCGTTTCCCAGAAGCCCAACCTGCACACTGTAGGTGTGCTGCTGGGACATTCTCTGAGGGAGAAGATTCAAATTCGCTGGAAACATGAGGAAAGAGACCACCCTTTTTAGCCACTGGCAACTGAACGTGTGAAGCTGAGAAGAACAAAAAAAAACTTTTGCAATAAATTCTGTGTCTTGCAATCGTGTAGATTAGATTACTTACAGTGTGGAAACAGGCCCTTCGGCCCAACAAGTCCACACCAACCCGCCGAATCGTAACCCACCCATACCCCTACATTTACCCCTTACCTAACGCTACGGGCAATTTAGCGTGGCCAATTCACCTGACCATCACATCTTTGGACTGTGGGAGGAAACCGGAGCACCCGGAAGAAACCCACGCAGACACGGGGAGAACGTGCAAACTCCACACAGACAGTCTGCCTGAGTCAGGAATTGAACCCGGGTCTCAGGCGCTGTGAGGCAGCAGTGCTAACCACTGTGCCACCGTGTACTCCACAATCACCTGATAAAGGAGCAGCACTCTAAAAGCTAGTGCTTCCAATTAAACCTTTTGGACTATAACGTAGTGTGGTGTGACTTTTCAATTTGAAAATGAAATAATGTTTAAGGGCATTTACTGGGTATGCTCCCTCCCTGGATTCCCTTCCTCTCCCTTCAGTTGCTGCAAATGAACACTTTCTCTCCCTCCCAGGATGAGAAAAGACACGGAAGGGGTTGGGTCGAGACATTTCTTTGCTCCCAGATGTTGCACAGAAGATGAAAGCTCACTCTGGAGACGACACCCTTTTGTGAGGTCACAATGGAAAGGTGGGGCTCGCCTGAAGCAGCTAGTGCCAATCTCTGTACGCCGGGTGCGCGTGGACACAAGAGCTCCTCCCCCACCCCGCAACCATAGTTTCCAGGGCAACCAGCTGGGGGCTCGGACCAGCGCGAGAAAGAGCTGCCCCTCCCCCCCCCCCTTTGTCCAACGGCTGAGGGTCTGGACACCGGGCCCGCACTGCGCCTGCTCCGGATAGCTGCAGATAAAGGGGGTGGGGAGGCTGGATGGTGGAGTTGGTAGGTCGGTGGGGACTGTGATCTGATTGGTTGATGACAGTGATGAATCCGGTAGGTGGATGAGGGAGCTCGCACTGCGCTTGCTCCGGACAGCGGGTCCGCGCTGTGCTCCTGCTGCCCCCAAGCGGCGGGGATTGTGTGAGCGGAAAACATCAGGATTTGTGAATTTTCTTCATTTAGAAGAACAGGACCAAGTGCTAAAAGAGTCATTTGATAAAACAGAGGCTGAGAGTGATCAGACCTTGACTGTTTAAGGTTTGTCTGTACGGTCTATGGGGAAAGGTCTTGTGGAAACCGAGAGGGAAGATCCTGAACGAATTTGAAAACAAGGATGGGAATTTTAACATTGAGGTGTTACTGAACAGAGGCCCTTATATTTCTTTGTTCATGGGTTGTGGGTGTTGCTGATTCGATCTACATTGATTATCCATTGCAGCTGCTGTGGTGAATGTGTTGCCATTGACCATATCAATGATGTTTGACTGCCCACTGTGGAGGCGGCTGTGAAAGGCAGATGATTTTTTTTCTTGGAGCTGCAGTGTTAATTTAGAATAGGTAAGTGGGACTGACTCTTGCTGCAAACCTCTTTTCTGTGGTCTTGTCTATGCCCAAGTAGCTTGGGAGAAGGGGCATCATGTGTTCATTTGTATGATGGGTACTTTCCATAGCAGCAACTGCAGAGCATAAATACTGCGGATAACTTTCTGGTATAGTTGAAAAAATTCCTGTTACTTTTGTTGGGTATTTAGTGCAGATTTTGGCTTCTTTGATTGTGATTGAACTACCTTTGGGGAATTGAGAAGGGTGGGGGGGGGGGCAGTGGGAAGACTTTTTGACAGAAATTAGATCAGTATGTTTTTAAATATGTATCCTGACTGATAGCGAAACTAACACTGACAGTTCATTTTCCAAGGTTTGGAATGAGATGTCATTTTGGAGGGCAATGATTAGTGGACGGAAATCTCAAACTAAATATTAATTTAAGAAATATTCTGGTGCTATTCCTGTAGACAATGACAATAAAGATCAAAGCCAAAGACTCCACAATCTCCTCCCTAGCTTTCCAGAGAACCCTCGGATAAATCCCATCTGGCCCAGGGATTTTCACATTGCCTTTTCCCAATGTGATTACTGATGAAAAATATTCATTTAGTGCTTCGCCTGTCTTCTTGGACTCCGTGCACATCTTACCAGTGATATCTTGATTGGCCCTAATCTTTATTTAGCAATTGTTTTATTCTTGATATACCAATAGAAAGCTCTAAGGTTTTCCTTGATCCTACCTGTCAACGACTTCTCGTGTCCCCTCCAGCCTCTTCTTAGCTCTCTTACTAGGAGTAAGGAATGCTGGCTGAATAGAGGAATGGAGATTTTGGTGAAGAGAAAGAAAGAAGCATATGTCGGTATGGACAGGAGAAATTGAGAGAATCCTTAGAAGAGTATAAAGACAGTTGGAGTATACTTAAGGGGGAAATCAGGAGGGCAAAGAGGGACAACAGATAGCTTTGTCACATGGTTAAGGATGATTCAAAAGGTTTTTATGAATACACTCAGGACAAAAGGGTAACCAGAGAGACTAGGGATCTCAAAGTTCAGTAAGGCAGCCTGTGTGTGGAGCTGCAGGTGATGGGGAGATACTAAATGAGTATTTTGCACCACTGTTTAATGTGGAGGACATGGAAGTTATAGAATGTGGGAAAATAGTTGGTGACATCTTGAGAAATGTCCATACAGAGGAGGTGGTGCTGAATATCTTGAAACACATAAAAGTGTATAAATCCCCAGGACCTGATCAGTTGTACCTAGAACTCTGTGGGAAGCTAAGGAAGTGATTGCTAGGCCCCTTGCTGAGATATTTGTATCATGGACAGTCACAGTTGAGGTGCCAGAAGATTGGAGGTTGGCTAATGTGAAACCATTGTTTAAGAAAAGGTGGTAAGGACAAGCCAGGGAACCAAAGACCAGTGAGCCTGTCGTCAGTGTGGGCAAGTCGTTGTAGGGAACCCGAGGGACAGAATGTACATGTATTTGGAAAGGCAAGGACTTGATTAGGGATAGTCAACATGGCTTTGTGTGTGGGAAATCATGTCTCATGAACTTGATGGAGTTTTGACCTTATAGAGATTTACAAAATTATGAGGGGCATGGATAGGGTAAATAGGCATTTTTTTCCCCTGGGGTCAGGGAGTCCAGAACTAGAGGGCATAGGTTTAGGGTGAGAGGGGAAAGCTATAAAAGAGACCTAAAGGGCAATGTTTTCACACAGAGGGTGGTACATGTATGGAATGAGCTGCCATAGGAAGTGGTGGAGGCTAGTACAATTGCAACATTTAAGAGGCATTTGAACATGAAGGGTTTGGAGGGATATGGGCCGGGTGCTGGCAGGTGGGACGAGATTGGGTTGCGATATCTGATCAGCATGGATTGTTGGACCGAAGGGTCTGTTTCCATGCTGTACATTTCTATGACTGCAAGTGACAGGGAGGATTGCTGACGGCAGAGCAGAGGACGTGATCTATATGTATTTCAATAAGGCATTCAACAAGGTTCCCCATGGGAGACTGGTTAGCAAGGTTAGTGCTCGTGGAATACAGGGAGAACTAGCCATTTGGATACAGAACTGGCTCAAAGAAGACAGAGTGGTGGTGCAGAGTTGTTTTTCAGACTGGAGGCCTGTGACTAGTGGAGTGACACAAGGATCGATGCTAGGTTCACTACCCCCCACCTTTTCCTCCGCTACATCGATGACTGTATCGGCGCTGCCTCGTGCTCCCACGAGGAGGTTGAACAGTTCATCAACTTTACTAACACCTTCCATCCCGACCTGAAATTCACCTGGACTGTCTCAGACTCCTCCCTCCCCTTCCTAGACCTTTCCATTTCTATCTCGGGCGACCGACTCAACACAGACATCTATTATAAACCGACTGACTCCCACAGCTACCTGGACTACACCTCCTCCCACCCTGCCCCCTGTAAAAACGCCATCCCATATTCCCAATTCCTTCGTCTCCGCCGCATCTGCTCCCAGGAGGACCAATTCCAACACCGCACAACCCAGATGGCCTCCTTCTTCAAGGACCGCAGATTCCCCCCAGACGTGATCGACGATGCCCTCCACCGCATCTCCTCCACTTCCCGCTCCTCCGCCCTTGAGCCCCGCTCCTCCAACCGCCACCAAGACAGAACCTCACTGGTTCTCACCTACCACCCCACCAACCTGCGCATACAACGTATTATCCGCCGCCATTTCCGCCACCTCCAAACGGACCCCACCACCAAGGATATATTTCCCTCCCCTCCCCTATCAGCGTTCCGCAAGGACCACTCCCTTCGTGACTCCCTTGTCAGATCCACACCCCCCACCAACCCAACCTCCACCCCCGGCACCTTCCCCTGCAACCGCAGGAAATGTAAAACTTGCGCCCACACCTCCACACTCACTTCCCTCCAAGGCCCCAAGGGATCCTTCCATATCCGCCACAAGTTCACCTGTACCTCCACACACATCATCTATTGCATCCGCTGCACCCGATGTGGCCTCCTCTATATTGGTGAGACAGGCCGCTTACTTGCGGAACGCTTCAGAGAACACCTCTGGGCCGCCCGAACCAACCAACCCAATCACCCCGTGGCTCAACACTTTAACTCCCCCTCCCACTCCACCGAGGACATGCAGGTCCTTGGACTCCTCCACCGGCAGAACACAACTACACGACGGCTGGAGGAGGAGCGCCTCATCTTCCGCCTGGGAACCCTCCAACCACAAGGTATGAATTCAGATTTCTCCAGCTTCCTCATTTCCCCTCCCCCCACCTTGTCTCAGTCGGTTCCCTCAACTCAGCACCGCCCTCCTAACCTGCAATCCTCTTCCTGACCTCTCCGCCCCCACCCCACTCCGGCCTATCACCCTCACCTTGACCTCCTTCCACCTATCCCACCTCCATCGCCCCTCCCCCTAGTCCCTCCTCCCTACCTTTTATCTCAGCCGGCTTGGCTCTCTCTCTCTTATTCCTGATGAAGGGCTTATGCTCGAAACGTCGAATTCTCTATTCCTGAGATGCTGCCTAACCTGCTGTGCTTTGACCAGCAACACATTTGCAGCTGTGATCTCCAGCATCTGCAGACCTCATTTTTTACTCACTACGTTTTGTCATTTCTCTAAATGATTGGATGTGAACAAAGGAGGTATAGTTAGTAAATTTGCAGATGACACCAAAATTGGAGGTGTAGTGGACAGCGAAGAAGGTTACCTCAGAGTACAATGTTATCTTGATCAGATGGGCCAGTGGGCTGAGGATTGGCAGATGGAGTTTAATTTAGATAAATGCGCAGTGCTGCATTTTGGAAAAGCAGGAGTTACACGCTTAATGATAAGGTCCTAAGGAGTGTTGTTGAACAAAGATACCTTGGCATGCAGGTTCATTGCACTTTGAAAGTAGAACTACAGGACGAAACGACAGTAAAGAATGCTTTTGGTATGCTTTCCTTTATTGGTCAGAGTATTGAATATAGGAGCTGGGAGGTCATGTTGCAGCTGTACAGGATGTTGGTTAGGCAACATTTGGAATACTGCACGCAATTCTGGTTTCCTTCCTATGTTGTGAAACTTGAAAGGGTTCAGAAAAGATTTACAAGGATGTTGCCTGGGTTGGAGGATTTGAGCTATAGGGAGAGGCTGAATAGGCTGGGCTTGTTTTCCCTAGAGCGTCAGAGGCTGAGGGGTGACCTTACAGAGGTTTTTAAAATCATAAGGGGCAGAGATAAGATAAATAGATAAAGTCTTTTCCCTGGGGTGGGAGACTCCAGAACTAGAGGGCATACGTTTAGGGAGAGAAGGGAAAGATATAAAAGGGACCTAAGGGGCAAATGTTTTACGCAGAGGGAGGTACGTGTATGGATGAGCTGCCAGAGGAAGTTTACAGGCTGGTATAATTGAAGCATTTAAAATGCAGCTGCCTGACCTACTGTGCTTTTGCAGCACCACACACTCGACCCGGATCTCCAGCATCTGCAGTCCTCACTTTCTTCAAGGAAGGGAGAGTATGTGGGCAGGTAACTGTTTGTAGGATTAAAAGAGAATCTCACGTCGACACTAGAATTGCGTATTCAGAATTATTACCCTGCACTGTCAGTGATTATTGTTTTGATTTTTAAAAAAAGTTTGGAAGGGAAAGGTTTGCAGACAGAAATTTCAAAGCTATCAAGCAAAAATCACATTTCTAATACTATAAATTAGAATTCAAACACTCGCTATAGGAGGCCACGTTAACTCAGTTGGTAGAAAATCTGCTTTTCAATTAGCAATTAAGGTCAACTTCCATTTTCTTTCATAACTTGCAGCACCATACATAAGCAGCTGTCTTTTGAGGTCTAACTGTGGACCAAGCAACATTTGAGCAGTATTATCTTGCTGTCAAAATCCCATTGACTATCCAGGACTGTGTGTCACTGAATATGCTTATGGGAAAACAAAATATATTTTTCCTTCCCTGGATGGTCTACTAACCTTATGGATAACAGCCAAATGCAATGAATAAATTATCCTGTCCAAATATGTTGATTCTCACTAATCCAGATTGAAAAAAAATCAATATAACACCGATCAGCCCACCTGACCAGCCCGTCTATACCCTCCTGTAAGCTAAGGCTACCCTCCTCACTACTTGCCATTCATTACTTTTGTATCATCCGCAAACTAAGTGATTAACCCTCTTACATTCAAGTCTAAGAGATTTACACAAGTCATTTATAAACCAGAAACAGTAAAGGCCAAACACTCAACTGGCCACTGGACACAGAACTCCAGTCAGAAAAATATTTCTCAATCATGTGATTAATCTCTCTCTCTTTCTCCAAATGCAAATGAAACCTGGCCCTCAGAATTACTTTCTGACTGGCTTGCAGTTTCATGGTTCACTCTCTGCTTCGTTCTTGAATAAAAGTTCCACTTTGACCCTCCTTAAGTCCTTTTGCAGCTTTCCTGTAGTCAGAGGGGAAATGAAAATTTTTGCAAGTGGCCCTGCCATTTCATCCTAACAAGTTATCACCGCAATAATGTAGGATACATTTCACCCGACTCTGGAGCTTTATTTGCATTTAAGCCTGCCAGATGACACTAAACCTCCTCCTCGCTGTGCAAATTTTTTTGAATTCTGTCACAAATATTCTCCCTGATTCGTGCCTCAACCAGGTCTACATCCTCTTGTTCCACATATAGATTACCTCTGTGGTCCTCAATGCACTTCACTCATTCTCCCATTGTCCTTTAACCATTAAACTACCGGTAAAACAACTGAGCATTTTGCTTTATTTTACCCGGCTGTATCAATTCCTGTTCCCCTTATAGCTCTCCTTACTTCCCCATTTAAATTCCCTGTTGTACATTAACCTGAAAAATATCTACTCACTGTGCACTCTGGCCAAATCATATCTGGTTTTATTAAAACAAACCAACTTGGAACTTACAGAACCATCCTTGTCCTTTTCTATAACAATGCTGAAACTCTGCAAAATGATCTCCCACTAATATTTCTACCACTTGTCTGCCTTGGTTACCTAATGTTAAGTCCAGGACCTGCCCCTATCCTAGTTGAGACTTCCAGATACTGGCTTCAAAAGCTATACGGAGTTTTAAAAAAAAAGGTTCCTCTAAACCTTTCACACTATGATGAGCATAGTGTGAAATCACACAACACCAGGTTATAGTCTAACATGCTTAATTGGAAGCACTAGCTTTTGGAGATCCAATCCTTCATCGGGTGGTTGTGGAGGACACAATTGTAAGACACAGAATTTACAGGCTATAACAGCTAGTGCTTCCAATTAAACTGCTGGACTATAACCTGGCGCTGTGATTTTTAACTTTGTGCACCCCAGTCCAACACCAGCATCTCCAAAACTTAATGCTGGGGAAGTTGAAATTCCTTGCTATTACGACCCTATTACGTTTACACTTCCCTGAAATTTCCCTCTTTACCTGTTCTTCCACCCAAATGGGTTTATTGAAAAAGAGTTTTTGAAATTGTAATAAATATCCTGAACATAATGGTGACACCCCCTCCTCTTCTGCCTCCTCCACTGTCTCACATAGAGACCCTATATCCTGGAGCACTGAGCCTCCAATCCTGCCTCTCTCTCAACCATGTCTCAGTGACAGTCATGTCACCATCGTCCCACATTTTAATTTGCATCCTTAATTTTTCTGCCTTGTTCATCAAACTCAGCATTAAAATCAATACCACTCAACTGTGTTAAACTCCCTTGTACCTTAACTGGCTTGTCAAGTCCATGCCTTCCTGACACATTTATTGATTGTCTTTAGATTCCATATACTTGCCACGTTAGGTTAAACACCACCCAACAGCACTGATAACTAAATTCCCACCATTAGATATAGCTGTAAGGCACATCACTCTGGACGTACCTTCTCCCAACTGCTCAGATGAAGTGTACACATGATTATCTCTCAGAAAGAGGCAGACTTGATGCAACATGGATTCAATGAAAAGCTGATGTGTATAATTTTTATCCCAAACAGGTCACTGAACCTGTGGTGTTTATAAACATCATCAAACCACATCTTCTGCACTCGTTTCTGGATATAGACAAAAGTAGCATCAAATCCACCACTGTCAGATAGTCAGGAACTCATTACAACCATCATCGGAAAAAGGTCGAGAAAACATGGTTTGGATATCATTAACAGCATCAAAACGCCACACTGATCGTTAATAGAACACTCATTGCGGATAGACTTTACCCAGTGTCACTGTACAACAACATATTTACAATGTGATCATTTTTAAAACATACCATACATATACACAATTATATCAACATTTACCTACATCGTCAGCCACTTTAACAGAGCTGGGTTTATTTATATCAATACAAACATCCCAATGACCAAGCTACATTCCTCGGTGTAAGGAAAAGCAAAACCCTTCACCTGTGATTCTTTGTGAATTTACTGGGGCATTTGCAAATAGTAAATCCATTTACATAAACAGAGCATGTGACCAATTCCCACCCAGTATGGATGACAGTGATTCCCAACCACATATGGAACAAGTGAAAGATCTCTCCCCTGAGTGAACTCACTGGTGCATCAGCTGGTGAGTTGACTCTGTGAATGTTTCTCACCAGTGTGAAGTCGCTGGTGTCTCTGCAGGTTGCATGATTGGCTAAACCTCTTCCCACAAGTGGAGCAAGTGAATGGCTTCTCCCCAGTGTGAACTCGCTGGTGACTCTGCAGCTTGGATGACTGAATGAATCCTTTCCCACACACTGAGCAAGTGAATGGTTTCTCCCCAGTGTGAACCCCCTGGTGTTCCAGCAGTTTAGAGGAGCAAATGAACCCCTTTCCACATTCAGGACAGGTGAACGGTTTCTCCCCAGTGTGAACTCGCTGGTGTATCTGTAGTTTGGATGACTGCACAAATCCTTTCCCACATTCAGGACAGGTGAATGGTCTCTCCCCAGTGTGAACCCGCTGGTGTATCAGCAGGTGGGATGATCGAGCAAATCCTTTCCCACATTTAGAACAGGTGAATGGTTTCTCCCCAGTGTGAACCCGCTGGTGTAACTGCAGGCTGGATAACTGAGTGAACCCCTGCCCACAATCGAAGCAAGTGAACGGTCTCTCCCCAGTGTGGACTCGCTGGTGTATCCGCAGGCCGGAGGACTGACTGAATCCTCTCCCACACTCGGGGCAGGTGAATGGTCTCTCCCCAGTGTGAACTCGCTGGTGTGTAAGCAGGTGGCATGACTGAGTGAATCCCATCCCACAATCCGAGCAGGTGAATGGCTTCTCTCCAGTGTGACTGAGTTGGTGAGTTTCCAGACGGGATGGGTAAAGAAATCCCTTCCCACAATCCTCACACTTCCATGGTCTCTCCTCAGTGGGATTGCGCTGGCGTTTGGACATTTCAGATGAATCTTCACAGACTGTTCCACACACAGACGATACGTGTTTCTCCCCAGTGTGAATGGTGCTTTTTCCTTCAATGCTCAAAATCCTGAAATAATGAGATTATTACAAACAGTGACTGTCAGATTTGGATGTGAATTTGCTTGAAATCTCTCACTGCAAAACAACCTTTCAAACAGAAAACAAATGTATTCGGAGAAATCAGAAGAACATACAGGCTGTGAAACTGAGAGAAAATAATCTGGTCACTTGCGGAAACTGTTAGATCATCGTTAAAACTGAACTCATTCATAAATGTCTTTCAGGGAAGGGAATGAGTTTTTGCACAAAATTACAGGAAGAGACAAGGTTGGAGAGTCAGCAGAAAGGAGAGGCATTTTATAGAGCTACCACCCAATGTTGTTCCTGTTTTCTACCAATCACGCTTCAGAGGAACTGGAGGGTAATGACAAGTATTTGTTCCTGGAAAGTTGAGTTTCAGGTAGATTGAGCACAGAAGAAGACAACATTGGGCACATTTGTCCTTATTAGTAGTACACTGATCAATAAATGGACCCGAGTTTGATTCTACACTGTGTGGAATGTGCACATTTTCCCCGTTTCTGCATGGGGTTCCTCCACGTGTACTGGTTTCCTCTCTCAGGCCAAAGATGCACATGTCGGATGGATTAGACATACAGGGTTAAAGGGATAGGGTGGGATGCTCTTTGGACAGTTGGTGTGATCTCCTGCTTCCTACGATTCTATGAGTAGAGAGGTTGGAACGTCATCTTGCAGCTGTGTAGGACATTGGTGAGGCCAATTGTAGAATATTGTGCTCAATTCTAGTCTCACTGATTTCAGAAAGATGTTACCAGGGTAGGACTTACACATTAATGGTAGGTTCCTGGAAATTGTTACTGAAAAGGAGACCTTGGGGTGCAAGTTCACAGTTGAAAGTGGAGATGAAGGTAGACAGGATCGTGAAGGTGGTGTTTGGGACAGTAGCTGTTCACGGTAAGTGCACTGAGTAGAGAAGTTGCGAGGTCATGTTATGGCTGCACAGAATATAGGTTGTAGTTATGTCTGCTACACTTCCATTTACTTTACCTGATGACCACCTATTTCCTTTCTGCCTGTGAAATCCTCACCTGCTGTATGACTAACTCGCTAAATTTGCTGTCCACAACATTCTCAGCATCAGGAATGCTCCACAGGGAGTCCATCCTCAGGTCCTGCTCTGAAAACCTATTACACAGTAGCTGCAGATGGACACATTTCCTGCACACATGACCACCAGGGACTCTGGAAACATCCCTTATCTCTCAAACTATGCAAGGAGCACGCCATGACTCGTCTCTAGATTCAGCTACTTACTGCCTTGAAGAGAATGTAAATGAGCTAGCAATCTTCCTTCATTTCAAGCATTTGTTATAATCTAAAATCCCTACCTTTACACAAGCTAACACATCCTTTTAAAAACCTAAAAAAGCCTAGTCTACAGGTATCACTTACAAATCGGCTATTCCCATTGGGGACTGTTTCACTTTTTGAACTGCCCGAACTGAGACTGAGCATCACATTCAGACTTTCAGCTTCGCCTTCTCCCTGTCTTAGCCAACTCTAAAGCACTCTCTTTGAACCAAGCATCACTCACTGTGCGACCTTTTCATTTTCATCGTCTGCCAACACTTAGACTGACCTCCGCCTCCTGTACTGTTCCAGTGCAGCTCAACAGACAGTTCTCAGGATCTGGAACATTCCACCTGAAAAAAGTGCAGGAATTCAAATCTATAAGGAATTTTAGAGGTGATTGAGAATAAGTTTATAGGTTAAAATCATGAAGTGGATGATTGAAGGAACTGTCATACTTAATCCCAAAGAGACAAAGTGTAATTTAGATAAATCTATGCTCCCTCTTAGGCCAGTATCTCCTTCCTCATTTACCAAGGTGATCTAACCACAGATTTGCACATTTTCTCAATTTACAGACAGATCAGATATATTTTCTCACAGACAAACCTTTCACCGTCCACAGTTAAATGACAATGATACTCAGATCCTGACGACTCTGCTGACTATCACAATTTGTTTTTGAGATCCCAGTCTCAATTATTATCGTACAATCTGCAGCACCCACCTCTGCCTAGAAACCACGTGCATCCCTGTGCCTTGCCCCTGATAAAGATGGCGGCGGTTCCTGAGCCGCGGAATCGGGAGTTTCTACTTCGGGTCTAGCAGCCTACACTGAGTGTTTATGAAATCTACAAGTCCAGAGTGACTCAATTTTCCTTTCGGTTTCAACTAGAACTCCCACCTTTCCAGCCGTCTCAGTCTTCTCCTCCCCTCGCACTCACCTGTCTGATGGTGCATGTGCAGTCAATGCTCACGTGTGGTCCCGCTGCTTTCGCCCCTCACTCACGCCCATTGGTTAGAAGATGAGCCACTTCTGCATGGTCCATCAGTCCTGCCCACTAGCCTCCTATTGGGCCAAAGCTGCCGTCAATCAGAGGGGCCCCATTGTGAAGTCAGTGGTGGGATTCCTCTTCACTGTCATGGGATGAGCTTCATCATTCAGTGAATGGGACTGGATCACACAGCAAAGGGAGAGGGGCTGGAGGGGTATTTAGTCTGTTGGGGCGGTACTCTCTCCCTCTGAGATACTACAAATCTGTCCCAACTGTTTCTCATTGACATTTTATCGTTTGATTTTTATCCTTTCCTCGCGTCCGAGGATTGTACTTCCAATCTCTTAACATTTTTCCTAAAGGACTGTCCGCCGGGATGTGGTCCTCGGACATCCCTCTCATATCTCCTTTAACACTTAAACAACTATTCTTATTTCCCATTTTAATACTCGGCTGTTTCTTTACGTAATTTAATTAACCTTACTGAGGTCCGGTGTCACCTTCTTCCACACCCTATTCAGGGTCCTGACCTACGCGTGGGGGAAATCCCCTCTTAACAACCAGTCTAAGGCTGGGTGGCCGAATCAGGTAGGCACTTTCCTCGTCAGATTAATCTAGCCAATTAAATATAAAATAAAGTATGTTGCCAATTCCCCATACTTCTCGTACATCCCCGACCACCAAGGCAATACTTAAAGGTCCATTTTTTTTAACCTTGGTCTGTACACAGTTACCTGGTCGTTTCAGCGAGCCCCGTCCTGTGGCAATACCCGGATATGTCCACCTGGCAGCAATTACCGCTGCCGACCCTGGTCGCCCGGATTCGCCTAACCCGGTCGCCCGGATATGTCCACCTGGCAACAGCAACTACCGCTGCCGGTCACCCGGATATATCCAACTGGCAGCAAATACCGCTGCCTACCCCGGTCGCCTAGATAATTCTTTTAAGACCTTTCTTACCTGGGTCTTGTGCACACAAGAGTTACCTGACAGAACCCGCCACGTATGCCCGTCTTGTTTCCAGCGTCTCCCAGTCCGGATCACGATTGCCCAAGCCGCCGCAGCAAGGAGGGAAACTAGAGACCGCTGAAATCAACGAGGTGCACCTTCTCCGTTTTCCCAAAAATGCCAAGCGACCGGAGCTTGGGATCCCGGGATGAGCCCCCAAATCTGTTAGAAACAGATTTTAATAAAATTAGATGAGACCACCAAAACTGGAAACAAGACTATTTATTCTACGATCTTGCAAGAAAGGGCATCAAATGCAGAAGCAAAAGAGCAATGAACATTCAAACTAGTACACAGTTATCCTTTTGAGCTGCGTGAGATCACCTCTTCTGACTCCTACATTACCCAATCAACTTTATTCTCTGACTAACTTGCGATCCACTCTTAGTATCTTTCGCCCCCTTCTGCAAGTTGGTGACCCCTCCCTCTAAGTGCTGATATAAGGAAGATTTTGCTAAACTTGTATCTTGATGTTCCTTTCACTTTTTCTGTTGGCTTGTAACATCTTCCATGGTTCACAGGTACATTTTTATTCCTGAATATACATTTTAACAATGTATCTTTTCTTGCCTAGTTTATGTGTTTCAGCTATCTCAGCTATTTTGCTGAGACTAAATTATTTAAACTATCACGAGGAAAGAAATTATTTACTAGAATAATTATGCACTAAAGTTAGTACACAATTATACATTTCCCTAGTGCTTACTGATTTAATCATTGTCTGCAGCTGCCCTTGACACTTGATTTATCAGCACTACTTAGTAATAAGCTTATTATCACTACCTTTTTGTGAAAAAAACACTTCCCCATTTCTTACAATGATTTGTCCAAAGGCCTTTTAAATATCATTAATGTACCCACCTCAACCACTTCCGCTGGCAGCTCATTCCATGTGTGTACTATCCTCTGTGTAAAAAAGTTGCCCCCAAGGTTCTTTCCCCTCTAATCTTAAACTGATATCCTTTAAAGCTCAATACCCCAAATCTGGAAAAAAGATTGAGTGTATTCACCCTATTTGAACTCAGTTATTGCTGGACATCGGAGCACATCTGGGAAAATGAACAAACAGTGAAATTCACAACTAATCTTGGAGGAACCTGTTTGGAAGAGGTCACAGCACGGAAACAGATAAGTGAATATTTTAAGCATAGCCTTTCAGAGAGTCTGCAGTAGTGAGTAGAGTGGGTTCTTTCTTGATTATATGTTATACTGAGATATGTCTACAGATTAAACTTAAAAATATAAGCCATAAGTTTAATGCAAACCGGAGCAGTGTTTAGTAGAAGAATAGGATAGTGTTATTTTCTGGGTTTATAGATTGAAAGAAGCAAAAATGGCCTTTAGTAGAGTGATGTGCTCCTCTTGTCAGGTGTGGGAATTTAGGAGGAGTTTATGTGTTACTGAGGATTATATTTGCAATAAATGCAGTTGGTTGCGAATCCTATCAGATCAAATGGATTGGTTGGAGAGACAGAGGCCATGAGGAATTTATAAGACCAAGGGGATGTGATGGATGGCAGTTATAGGAAGGGGGAAAAGTTGCAAATACAGTCACATAGATGGGTTAACTCCAGGCAAGGTAAGAGAGGTAGGCAGGTAGTGCAGAAGTCTTCTGTAGTTACCACCATTTCAAACAGGTATGCTGATTTGGAAAATGTCGGGGGTGATGGATTTGCCATGTTTCTAGTATTAACACAGGCTCTAATGCAATGAGGTGTATGTTGGTTCCAAGAGTTTGATTGTGTTAGGGGGCTCTCTAGTCCGAGGTACAGTCAGACGTTTCTGTGGCCAGCACAAAAAATCAGAATGGTGTGTTGCTTCCCTGGTGCGAGGATCAAGAATGTCACAGACTGAGGGCAGAATGTTCTCAAGGGGGAGAAGGGCTAGCAGGAGGTCATTGCACACATTGGAACCAACAATATAGGAAGAGAAAAGGTTGAGATTCTGAAAAAGATTACAGAGATGCAGGAATTTAAAAAGGAGGTCCTTGAGAAGCGTAATATCTGGATTACTCCCGGTGCTACGAGTTAGTGATGGCAGGAATAAGAGGATAGAGCAGATAAATGCATGGCTGAGGAGCTGGTGTATGGGAGAAGGATTCATATTTTTGGATCATGGGAATCTCTTTTGAGGTAGAAGTGACCTATACAAGAAGGACTGATTGGAAGGGGGCTAATATACTGGCAGGGAGATTTGCTACAACTGCTCAGGAGGATTTTAACTAGTACAGTTGGGGGGGGGGGGGGGGGGGCAGGGAATAAGACCCAGGGATACAGTGAGGAAAGAGATCAATCTGAGACTAGTTCAGCTGAAATCAAAGGTGAATCAAACAATCAGGACAGGCAAGGACAAAGCAGAGAACAAGGTAGGACTGTTAAATTAAACTGCATTTATTTCATGCAAGGGGCCTAACAGGGAAGGCAGATGAACTCAGGGCATGGTTAGGAACATGGGTCTAGGATATTATAGAAATTATAGACACATGGCTCAGGGATGGACAGGACTGGCAGCTTAATGTTCCAGGACACAAATGCTACAAGGAGGACAGAAAGGGAGGCAAGAGAGGATGGGAGTAGCGTTTTTGATAATATGACAGCTGTATTCAGGGAGAATATTCCAGCAAATACATCCAGGGATGTTTTTAGGTGGAACTGAGAAATAAGAAAGGGATGATCACTTTATTGGGATTATAGTCTCCCTAACAGAGTGAAATTGAGAAACAAATTTGTAAGAAAATCTCAGTTATCTTTAAGAATAAGCGGGTGGTTATGGTAGGGGATTTTAACTTTCCAAACATAGACTGGGTCTGCCATAGTGTTAAGGGTTTAGATGGAGAGGAATTTGTTAAGTGCATACAAGACAATTTTCTGATTCTCTAGTAGGTACATCCACATACTGAAAGTGCAAAACTTGACCTACTCTTGGGAAATAAGGCAGGACAGGTGACTGAGGTGTCAGTAGGGGAGCACTTTGGGGCCAGTGACCATAATTCTATTTGTTTTAAAATAGTGATAGAAAAGGATAGACCAGATCTAAAAGGTTGAAGTTCTAAATTGGAGAAAGGCCAATTTTGACGGTATTAGCCAAGAACTTTTGAAAGTTGATTGCCTACAAATATCTGCCTCCAAAATGATGGCTGGAAAATGGAAAGCCTTCAGAAATGAGATAACGAGAATCCAGAGAAAGTATATTCCTGTCAGGGTGAAAGGAAAGGCTAGTGGGTATAGGGAATGTGGATGACTAAAGAAATTGAGAGTTTGGTTAAGAAAAAGAAGGAGGCATATGTAAAGTATAGACAGGATAGATCGAGTGAATCCTTGGAAGAATATAAAGGAAGTAGGAGCATACTTAAGAGGGAAATCATGAGATCAAAAAGGGGACATGAGATAGCTTTGGCAAATAGAATTAAGGAGAATCCATAGAGTTTTTTTTTACAAATACATTAAGGATAAAAGGGTAACTAGGGAGGGAATAGGGCCCCTCAAAGATCAGCAAGGCGGCCTTTGTGTGGAGCTGCACAAAATGGGGGAGATACGAAATGAGTATTTTGCATCAGTATTTACTTTGGAAAAGGACATGGAAGATATGGACTATAGGGAAATAGATGTTGACATCTTGAAAAATGTCCATATTACAGAGGAGGAAGTGCTGGATGTCTTGAAACGGTCAAAGTTGGATAAATCCCTGATCAGGTGTACCCGAGAACACTGTGGGAAGCTAGAGAAGTGATTGCTGGGCCTGTTGCTGAGATATTTGTATCATTGATAGTCACAGGTGAGGTGCCAGAAGACTGAAGGTTGGCAAACGTGGTGCTACTGTTGAAGAAGGGTGGTAAGGACAAGCCAGGGAACTATAGGCCGGTGAGCCTGACCTAGGTGGTGGGCAAGTTGATGGAGGGAATCCTGAGGGACAGGATGTACATGTATTTGGAAAAGCAGGGACTTGATTAGGGATAGTCAACATGGCTTTGTCCATGGGAAATCATGTCTCACAAACTTGATTGAGTTTTTTGAAGAAGTAACAAAGAGGATTGATGAGGGCAGAGTGGTAGATGTGATCTATATGGACTTCAGTAAGGTGTTCAGCAAGGTTCCCCATGGGAGACTGATTAGCAAGGTTAGGTCTCATGGAACACAGGGAGAACTAGCCATTTGGATACAGAACTGGCTCAAAGGCAGAAGACAGAGGGTGGTGGTGGAGGGTTGTTTTTCAGTCTGGAGGCCTGTGACCAGTGGAGTGCCATAAGGATCAGTGCTGGGTCCTCTACTTTTTGTCATTTGCATAAATGATTTGGATGCAAGCATAAGAGGTACAGTTAGTACGTTTGCAGGTGACACCAAAATTGGAGATGGAGTGGACAGTGAAGAGGGTTACCTCAGATTAAAACAGGATCTTGACCAGATGGGCCAATGGGCTGAGAAGTGACAGATGGAATTTAATTCAGATAAATGCGAGGTGCTGCATTTTGGGAAAGCAAATCTTAGCAGGACTTATGCTTAATGAGAGTGTTGCTGAACAAAGAGACCTTGGAGTGCAGGTTCATAGCTCCTTGAAAGTGGAGTCACAGGTAGATAGCATTGTGAAGAAGGTGTTTGGTATGCTTTCCATTATTGGTTAAAGTAGTGAGTACAGGAGTCGGGAGGTCATGTTGCAGCTCTACAGGACATTGGTTAGGCCACTGTTGGAATACTGTGTGCAATTAACTCTGGTCTCCTTCCTATCGGAAAGATGTTGTGAAACTTGAAAGGGATCAGAAGAGATTCACAAGGATGTTACCAAGTTTGGAGGATTTGAGCTCTCCGGAGATGCTGAACAGACTGGGACTGTTTTCCCTGGAGCGTCAGAGGCTGAGGGCTGACCTTATTGAGGGGTATAGATAGGACAAATAGACAAAGTCTTTTCCCTGGGGTCGGCGAGTCCAGAACTAGAGAGCATAGGTTTAGGGGGAGAGGGGAAAGATATAAAAGAGACCTAAGGAGCAACTTTTTCACGCAGTGGGTGGTACATATATGGAATAAGCTGGCAGAGGATGTGGTGGAGGCTGGTACAATTGCAACATTTAAGAGGCATTTGGATGGGTATATGAACAGGAAGGGTTTGGAGGGATATGGGCCGGGTGCTGGCAGGTGGGACTACATTGGGTCAGCATGGACGGATTGGACCGAAGGGTCTGTTTCCATGCTGTACATCTCTATGACTCTCAGCTGAATCTCTTGAGAAAAGGAAGAAGCAGGCTTATGTAAGGATGAGACATGAAAGCTCAGTTATAGCACTTGAGTATTACAGGTCAGCAAGAAAGAACCAAAAGAGAGAGCTAAGAAGAGCCAGGGAAGGGACATAAGTAGTAGTTGGCAGGTAGGATCAAAGAAAGCCCCAAAAGTTTTCAATTGGTATGTCAACAATAAAAAAATGACTACAGAAAGATTACAGCCAATCAAGGACAGCAGTGGGACGTTGTGCATGGAGTCAGAAGAGTTAAGATTAGTGCTAAATGAATACTTTTTGTTACTAATCACACTGAAAAAAGACAATGTATTGCAAGGATCTGTTTTAGGGCCACGGTTTGTCATTTTTATAAATGACCTGGATGAAGATGTAAAAAGGATGGCTTAATGAATTTGCGGAGGACACGAAAGTCTGGGGGTTGTGGACAGTTCAGGTGACAGAGGGATGTAGATAAGCTGCAGAGCTGGGTTGAGAGGTGACAAATTGAGTTTATGCAAACAATTGTGAGCTGATTCATTTTGGATGGAGTAGCAGGAATACAGAGTACTGGGCTCGTGGTAAGATTCTTGGCAGCGTGGATGAGCAAAGATATCCTGGTGTCCACGTACATAGAGGGATTATAAACAGCAGCAGTTGTTGTCCTTGTTCGGGAGAATAAAAGTTCCTGTCTTTATTACGGAGAAGAGCAGTTGCTTTTTATATTACAGGGATCGGCAGTCCCTGGGAATGTTTTCGATAGGAACAGTCCTGTGTACATATACACAGACAGTGCTAGTCTCGAGTAATCATAGAGAGCAACAGTCCTTGTCTCCGTCACTGTCATTATTATAGAGAACAGCAGTCCTGTCTACATTATTGAGAATAGCAGTTCCAGTGTATATTGCAGAGTACAACAGTCACTGTGTAAATTTTAGAACAGCACGCCATGTGTACGTTATAGAGAACAGCATTCCCTCAGCATAATGTAAAGACGGTCAATTCTTCTGACTTTATGCAGAATGGCGCTCCTGTACACAATAATGAGAATGGCTGTCACTGCATATATTATGGAGAATATTGTGTAATTTGTGAAGAACAGTAGTCCCTGGTTATAGTGTAGAGAACAGCAGTCCCAGTATATATCATAGAGAACATCAGTTCCTGTGTAATTTCTGGACAACGCAGACCTTATGTAAGTTATAGCGAGCAGCGGTCACAGCGTAGGTTATGGATAACAGCAGTTACTAAATGAATTATGGAGCGCTGTAGTCCCTATCTTTATTGTACAGAACAGCAGTTCCTTCCATATTATGGTTAACAGTAGTCAAAAGTGAGGACTGGATATTATAGGCAAGAGTGTGGTGCTGGAAAAGCACAGCAGCTAAGGCAGCATCCGAGGAGCAGGAGAATCAGTGTTTCGGGCAAAAGCCTGACATCAGGAATTTTATCAGTCATCCCTATTGATATTCTGGATAACAGCAGTTCCTATCTGTGTTGGGGAATAGCAGTCCCTCTTTAAAATTATAGAGATCAGCAGACCCTGTACATTTCACAAAGAAGAGCAGTCCTTCTGCATATTACACAGGACAGCAGATTTTTCTAGAAACCCACAGTGTGGAAATAGGTCCTTCGGCCCAACAAGTCCACATCAACCCTCAGAACAGTAACTCAGCCAGACCCATTCACCTACCCTATTTATCCCATATTTACCCCGGACTAATGCACCTGACACATCCCTGAACACTGGGCAATTTAACATGGTCAATCCACCCTAACCTCAACATCTTTGGACTGTGGGAGGAGGCTGGAGCACAGAGAGGAAACCTACACAGACACAGGGAGAATGTGCAAATTCCACACAGACAGTCGTCCAAGGCAGAAATCAAACCTGGGTTCCTGACGCTGTGAGGTAACTGCTAACCACGAGCCCAGCATTCCCTGTCTATTTTAAGAACAGCAGACCCCGTCTTTATATTAGACAGCAGCAGTCACGGTGTTTATTATACTAAACAGCAGACCTGGCAATAGCATAGAAAACAATAGTCTCTAATGAAGGTCCTTTGCCCGAAACGCTGATTTTCCTGCTCCTCAGATGCTGCCTGACCTGCTGTGCTTTTCCAGTACCACTCTGATCTAAACAACAGTCCCTGTCTGCTTTATCGAGAACAGCAGTTTCCATCCATGGTGTCAAATGTGGCAGCCTTTGTCCACATTATAGAGAACACCAGTCATTGTCTATACTGTGGAGATTAGCCCATCCCTTCGTGTATCATAGAGAAAAGCTGTCCCAGTCTACATTATAGACAGTAGCTCCAATGCATGTGACAGAGATCAACAGTCACCGTGTTTGTAATGGAGATTAATAGTAACTGTCCATATGATGGAGAAAAACAGTCCATGTTTAAATATTAGAGAGCAGCAGTGTTTGTGTATATGCAGCATAGCCACAGTCCCTGTCAATAGTATGGAGCAGACATTCTCAACAGGGATCAAATGACCCCCTTAGTGGCCCAGGCACATTTGAAGGTGGCCACAGACTGAAAACTGTGAAAGGGGAGCCCCAAGGGTTTATGGGGGCCCTTGCAACAGAACCGAAGAAATAACAAAACAACAAATCTTCATTGAGGTCAATAATTCCTCCTGTTTATAATATCTTTCCAACACACCACATGAATTTGGTGCACCTGGTTTAAGCTCCTCCCACACAGCCTCACTCAGAGTCTGTCATGAATCAGACTGCACTGTGTTAATGAATTCAATCAAGGGTTAGAACATAGAACATAGAACATAGAACATAGAAGGATACAGCGCAGTACAGGCCCTTCGGCCCTCGATATTGCGCCGACCGAATCCTACCTAACCTATACTAGCCCAATAACTTCCAAATGCCTATCCAATGCCCGCTTAAATGACCATAAAGAAGGAGAGTTCACCACTGATACGGGCAGGGCATTCCATGAACTCACAACCCGCTGTGTGAAGAATCTACCCCTAACATCGGTCCTATACCTACCACCCCTTAATTTAAAGCTATGTCCCCTAGTAACACCTGACTCCATTAGCGGTAAAAGGTTCTTAGTATCTACCCTATCTAAACCCCTAATCATCTTATATACTTCTATCAGATCTCCCCTAAACCTTCTCTTCTCCAATGAGAACAGCCCCAAGTGCCTCAGCCTTTCCTCATAAGATTTTCCTACCATTCCAGGCAACATCCTGGTAAACCTCCTCTGCACTCGTTCTATAGCTTCCACATCCTTCCTATAGTATGGCGACCAAAACTGCACACAATACTCCAGATGAGGCCGCACCAGAGTCTTATACAACTGCAACATGACCTCAGGACTCCGGAACTCAATTCCTCTGCCAATAAAGCCCAGTACACCATATGCCTTCCTCACAGCACTATTTACCTGGGTGGCAACTTTCAGAGATCTGTGTACATGGACACCAAGATCCCTCTGCTCATCTATTATCGCCATACTTCAGTAAAGGCCAAACACACAACTGAGCCAAGCCACTGGACACAGAATTCCAGTCAGAAAAATATTTCTTGATGATCACCCAATGTTTCCTGCCACTCAGCGAACTGTGGATCCAACTGACCAAATTTCACTAGATGCAATGGGCTGTTAGCTTTGAAATTAGTGTTCCACGCAGTCTACAAAAGTATTCATTTGTATCCAATTGTGTCAATCAAAAAAACTGAATCAAGTTGGTCAGACATAATCACTTTACAAAATACATGCAGACTGTCCGTGATTAAATCTCTCTCCAAATGCAAATAAAACCTGGCCCTCAGAATTACTTCCAATAGTCTCCCCACCACCAAGGTGAGGCTGACTGGCTTGCAGGTTCACAGTTCATTCCCTGCTCTGTTCTTGAATAAAAGTTCCACTTTGACCCTCCTTCAATTCTCTCGCAGCTTTCCTGTAGTCAGAGGGGAAATGAACATTTTTTGCACGTGGCCCTGCCATTTCATCCGAACAGGTTAATCGTCACAATAATGTTGGATGCATGTCACCTGACTCTGGAGCTTTATTTACATTCAAGCCTGCCAGATGACACTGAACCTCCTCCTCTCTCTAAACAAATACCTTTAAATTTTATCAAAAATATTCTCCCCGATTCACTTCTCATGAGTGAACACTGATATACAGTATTCATTTGGAACCAGGCCTACATTCTCTTGTTCCACACATAGATTACCTCGGTGGTCCTCAATGCGCTTCCCTCATTCTCCCATTATCCTTTAACCATTAAACTACCAGTAAAACAACTGAGCATTTTGCTTTATTTTACCCAGCTGTATCAATTCCTGTTCCCCTTATAGCTCTCCTTATCTCCCATTTAAATTCCATTTTATACATTAACCTGAAAAATTCTGCTCCCTGTGCACTCTGGCCAAATCATATCTGGTTTTATTAAAACAAACCAACTTGGAACTTACAGAACCATCCTTGTCCTTTTCTATAACAATGCTGAATCTTTTCCAGAGTTACGATAACTCTGCAAAATGATCCCCCACTGATATTTCTACCACTTGTCTGCCTTGGTTACCTAATGTTAAGTCCAGGACCTGCCTCTTCCTTGTTGAGACTTCCAGATACTGGCTTCGAAAGCTGTATGAATCTATTTTAAAAGTCACTCTAAATCTATCACACTATGACAACCAAATTTGATGCTAAAAATCACACATACCAGGTTATAGTCCAACAGGCTATAAATTCTATGTCTTACAATCATGTACTCCACAACCACCTGATGAACAAGCAGTGCTCCAAAAGCTACTGCTTCCAATGAGACCTGTTGGACTATAACCTGGTGTTGTGAGATTTTTAACTTTATACACCCCAGCATCTCCAAAAGTTAATGCTGGAGAAGTTGAAATTCCCTATTACGACTCTATTACATTTACACTTCCCTGAAATTTCCCTCTTTACCCGCTCTTTCACCCAAATGGGTTTATTGAAAGAGTTTTTGAAATTGTAATAAATACCTGAACGTAATGGTGACACCCCCTCCTCTTCTGCCTCCTCCACTGTCTCACATGAAGAACCTATATCCTGGAGCACGGAGCCTCCAATCCTGCCTTTCTCTCAACCATGTCTCAGTGACAGCCATGTCACCATAGTCCCATATTTTAATTTGCATCCTTAATTTTCTGCCTTGTTCATCAAATTCAGCATTAAAAATCAATGCCACTCAATTGTGTTCAACTCCCTTGTACCTTAACTGGCTTGTAATGTTCATGCTTTCCTGACACATTTATTGATTGCCTTTAGATTCCATCCCCTTGCCACATTAGGTTAAACATCACTGATAACTAAATTCCCACCATTACAAGCTATATCTCACTCTGGATGTGCCTTCACCCAACTGCTCAGATGAAGTGTACACATGATTATCTTATCTTTAAGGCACTCAGAAAGATGTAGACTTGATGCAACGTGGATTCAATGAAAAGCTGGTGTATATAATTTGTATCCCAGAAAGGTCACTGAACCTGTGGTGTTTATAAATATCGTTGAATCAAGTCTTCTGGACCTGATTCTAAATATAGACAAAAGCAGCTTCAAATCCAGCATTGTTAGATAGTCAGGAACACATTGCAGCCATCATCAGAAAAAGTTCCAGAAAACATTATTTGAACATGAACAATAACAGCATCAAAACGGAACAATGATCATTAATAGAATGCTCATTGTGGATAGTCTTTACCCAGTGTAAATGTGTTGATGTACAGTGACAATGTGATCATTTTCAAAACATAACTTACAGGTGCACAATTATATCAACATTTACCTACATTGTCAGCCCCATTAACACAGATGAGTTTATTTATATCAATACAAACAGCCTAATGACCAAAGTACATTCTTTGGTGTAAGGAAAAGCAAAATCCTTCACTGGTGATTTTGTCAATTTGCCGATGCAAATACTACACATAATAAATCCTTTTACACAAACAGAGCAGGTGAACATGACCCACCCAGTGTCATTTCACTGGTATGCTAACAGTTTGGATTTCAGTGAATCCAGTCCACATATGGAACAAGTGAAAGGTCTCTCCCCTGAGTGAACTCACTGGTGCATCAGCTGGTGAGTTCACTCTGTGAATGTTTCTCACCAGTGTAAAGTCGCTGGTGTCTCTGCAGGTTGCATGATTGGCTAAACCTCTTCCCACAAGTGGAGCAAATGAATGGCTTCTCCCCAGTGTGAACTCGCTGGTGACTCTGCAGCTTGGATGACTGAGTGAATCCTTTCCCACACAGTGAGCAAGTGAATGGTTTCTCCCCAGTGTGAATGCCCTGGTGTTCCAGCAGTTTAGAGGAGCAAATGAACCCCTTTCCACATTCAGGACAGGTGAACGGTTTCTCCCCAGCGTGAACCCGCTGGTGTATCAGCAGGTGGGATGACCGAGCAAATTCTTTCCCACATTCAGGACAGGTGAATGGTTTCTCCCCAGTGTGAACTCGCTGGTGTATCTGCAGGCTGGATGACTGAGTGAACTCTTGCCCACAATCAGAGCAAGTGAATGGTCTCTCCCCAGTGTGGAGTCACTGGTATATCCGCAGGCTGAATGACCAAGCGAACCCACCCCACACTGGGAGCAGGTGAACGTCTGTCATCAGTGTGGACTCGCCGGTGTTCCTGCAGGCTGAAAAACTGAGTGAATCTTGACCCACAATGAGAGCAAGTGAATAGTCTCTCCCCAGTGTGGACTCGCTGGTGCATCTGCAGGTGGGATGACTGACTGAATCCTCTCCCACACTCGGAGCAGCTGAATGGTCTCTCCCCGGTATGAACTCGCTGGTGTGTCAGCAGGTGGCATGACTGAGTGAATCCCATCCCACAATCCGAGGTGAACGGCTTCTCTCCAGTGTGACTGAGTTGGTGAGTTTCCAGACGGGATGGGTAAAGAAATCCCTTCCCACAATCCTCACACTTCCATGGTCTCTCCCCAGTGGGACTGCGCTAGCGTTTGGACATTTCAGATGAATCTTCAGACTATTCCACACACAGACGATACGTGTTTCTCCCCAGTGTGAATGGTGCTTTTTCCTTCAATGCTCAAAATCCTGAGATAATTACAAACAGTGACTGTCAGATTTGGATGTGAATTTGTTTGAAATCTCTCATTGCAAAACAACCTTTCAAACAGAAAACAAATGTATTCAGAGAAACCAGAAGAACACACAGGCTGTGAAACAGAGAAATTAATCCAGTCACTTGGGCAAACTGCTGGATCATCATTAAAACTGAACTCATTCATAAATGTCTTTCAGGGAAGGGAATAAGTTTTGACCAAGGTTGGAGAGCCAAGCAGAAAGGAGACGCATTTTATAGAGCTACGACCCAATGTGCTTCCTGTTTTCTACTCATCGCCCTTCAGAGGAACTGGAGGGTAATGACAAATGTTTGTTTCTGGAAAGTTGAGTTTCAGGTAGATCGAGCACAGAAGACAACATTGGGCACATTTGTCCTTATTGGTAGTACACTGATCAATAAATGGACCTGGGTTTGATTCTACACTGTATGGAATATGCACATTTTCCCCGTTTCTGCATGGGGTTCCTCCATGTGTACTGGTTTCCCCTCTCAGTCCAAAGATGCACATGTTGGATGGATTAGACATATAGGATCAAAGGGATAGGGTGGGATGCTCTTCGGACAGTTGGTAAGATCTCATGGGCCAAATGTCCTGCTTCCTATGATTCTATGAGTACAGAGGTTGAAACATAATCTTACAGCTGTGTAGGACATCGGTGAGGCCAAGTGTAGAATACTGGATTCCTGAAGAAGGGCTTATGCCCGAAACATCGATTCTCCTGATCCTCGGTGCTGCCTGGCCTGCTGTGTTTTTCCAGCACCACATTTTTCAACTCAATTCTAGTCTCACTGATTTCAGAAAGATGTTACCAGGGTAGAACTCACAATTAATGGTAGGTTCCTGGAAATTGTTACTGAAAAGGAGACCTTGGGGTGCACGTTCACAGTTAGTTGAAAGTGGAGATGAAGGTAGATAGGATCGTGAAGATGGTGTTTGGGACGCTAGCTGTTAACGGTCAGTGCATTGAGTAGAGAAGCTCCTCGGATGCAGCCTGACCTGCTATGCTTTACCAGCACCAGTCTAAATTATTATCGTCTAAAACAAATTCACAAAACAAAATTCACTATCAGTCCAAGAGAGAAATCAAGAACAAACAGTTCCTTTGGTTTCAGTTTGTGGAAATGCTCCTCTTTATACCACCCCGCCCCACACCAGGAAGAAACATGTGCACTGACTTAGAGTAGCACTGCAAAAGCACAGCAGGTCAGGCAGCATCCGGGAAGCAGGAAAATCAACGTTTCGGACAAAAGTCCTTCATGAGGAAGGCGATTCATCATTCCTGCCTGACCTGCTGTGCTTTTTCAGCACCACTCTACTCTGCAGCTCCCACCTCTGCCTAGAAACCACGTGCATCCCTGTGCCTTGCCCCTGATAAAGATGGCGGCGGTAACCCGGGACCTAGCATCACCTCAGTTCCTGAGCCGCGGAATCGGGAGCTTCTACTTCGGGTCTAGCAGCCTACACTGAGTATTTATGAAACCTACCAGTCCAGAGTGACTCAATTTTCCTTCCGATTTCAACTAGAACTCCCACCTTTCCGACCGTCACCGTCTTTTCCTCCTCTTGCACTCACCAGTCGGGGTGTAATGCGCATGTGCAATCAGTGGTCACGTGTGATACCGCGGCTTTCGCCCCTCATTCACACCCATTGGTTGGAGGACGAGCCACTTCCGCATGGTCCATCAGTGCCTCCTATTGGGCCAAAGTTGCCGTCAATCAGAAGGGTCCCATTGTGAAGTCAGTGATGGGTTTCCCCGTCATTGTCATGGGATGAGCTTCATCATTCAGTGAATGGGACTGGATCACACAGCAAAGGGAGAGGGGCTGGAGGGTATTCAGCCTGTTGGGACGGTACTGTCTCCCTCTGAGATACTACAAATCTGTCCCAACTCCCCTGCCATTTACCTATAGCCCTCCAAATCTTTCCTTAAAAAGTTACATTCCAAATCTCTTTGGAGAATAACTGCTCAATCTACATCTAGTTGCTGTTCAGACTGTTCCAGATACTCAAAAACTCACAGCGTAAAATAATCTTCACATTTTCACCCTGCATTATTTGCCAGTTACCTGAAAGTGGTTACTAGTTACTAGTGGCTGGTAAAGCACAGCAGGTCAGGCAGCACACAGGCATCAGGAGAGTCAATGGAGACGGAATCAATGGAGCACACGGAGATGGGCCCTTTGGCCCAAACTGGTCCGTGCCAACCAAATGTCCATCACGCTAACACCATTTCCTTGCACGTAGCCCTTATTCTTCTAATCCTTTCCTATCCATGATTTGTCCAAATGCCTTTTAAATATCGTTAATGTACCAACCTCAACCACTTCCGCTGGCAGCTCACTCCATGTGTGTACTATCCTCTGTGTAAAAAAGTTGCCCATCAGGTTGTCTTTTATTCCCCCCCACCCCCCCCCCCCCAATGTTAAACTGATATCCTTTAGTGCTCAATACCCCAAATCTGAAAAAAAAATGAGTGTATTCACCCTATTTGAACTCAGTTATTGCTGGACATCAGAGTGCATTGGGAAAATGAACAAACAGTGAAATTCACAACTAATCTTGGAGGAACCTATTTGGAAGAGGTCACAACACAGAAACAGATAAGTGAACATTTTAAGCATGGCCTTTCAGAGAGTCTGCAGTAGTGAGTAGAGTGGGTTCTTTCTAGATTATATGTTGTATTGAGATATGTCTCCAGATTGAACTTAAAAATATAAGCCACAAGTTTAATTCAAACCAGAGCAGTGTTTATTAGAAGAATAGAACAGTGCTATTTTCTGGGTTTGTAGATTGAAAGAAGCAAAAATGGCCTTTAGTAGAGTGATGTGCTCTTCTTGTCAGATGTGGGTTTAGGAAGAGTTTATGTGTCACGGAGGATTATATCTGCAATAAATGCAATTCGTTGTGTATCCTATCAGATCAAATGGATTGGTTAGAGAGCCAGTTAGAGGCAATGAGGAATTTACAAGACCAAGGGGATGTGATGGATGGCAGTTATAGGAAGGGGGAAAAGTTGCAGATACAGTGACATAAATGGGTTAACTCCAGGAAAGGTTAGAGAGGTAGGCAGATAATGGAGGAGTCTTCTGTAGCTATCCCCATTTCAAGCAAGTATGCTGTTTTGGAAAATGTCGGGGGTGATGGATTCGCAGGGGAACGTCGTGTGAACAGCCATGTTTCTGGTATTGACATTGGCTCTAATGCAACGAGGTGAACGTTGCGTTCCTAGAGCTTGATTGTGTTAGGGGGCTCTCTAGTCCGACGTATAGACAGACATTTCTGTGGCCAGCACAAAAAATCAGAATGGTGTGTTGCTTCCCTGGTGCCAGGATCAAAAATGTCACAGACAGAGGGCAGAATGTTCTCAAGGGGGAGAAGGACCAGCAGGAGATCATTGTACACATTGGAACCAACAATATAGGAAGGGAAAAGGTTAAGATTCTGAAGGAAGATTACAGGGCGTTAGGCAGGAATTTAAAAAGGAGGTCCTTGAGAGGCGTAATATCTGGTTTACTCCCGGTGCAATGAGGTAGTGAGGGCAGGAATAAGAGGATAGAGCACATGAATGCATGGCTGAGGAGCTGGTGTATGGAAGAAGGATTCATATTTTTGGCTCATTGGAGTAGAAGTGGGGGTAGAAGTGACCTGTACAAGAAGGAACGATTGCACCTAAATTAGAAGGGGACTAATATGCTGGCAGGGAGATTTGCGAGAGCTGCTTGGGAGGATTTAAACTAGTATGGTTGGGGAATGGGACCCAGGGATACAGTGAGGAAAGAGATCAATCTGAGTCTGGTACAGTTGAGAACAAAGGCGAGTCAAACAGTCAGGACAGGCATGGACAAAGAAGAGAACAAGGTAGCACTGATAAATTAAACTGCATTTATTTCATGCAAGGGGCCTAACGGGGAAGGCAGATGAACTCAGGGCATGGTTAGGAACATGGGTCTGGTATTTCATAGCAATTATAGACACGTGGCTCAGGGATGGACAGGACTGGCAGCTTAATGTTCCAGGACACAAATGCTACAAGGAGGACAGAGATGGAGACAAGAGAGGATGGGAATAGTGTTTTTGATAAGGGACAACAGGGACAGCTGTACTTAGGGAGGATATTCTAGCAAATACATCCAGGGAAGTTATGTGGGTGGAACTAAGAAATAAGAAAAGGATGATCACCTGATTGGGATAGTATTATAGACCCCCTAATAGTCAGAGTGAAATTGAGAAACAAATTTGTAAGGAAATCTCAGTTATCTTTAAGAATAATCGGGTGGTTATGGTAGGGGATTTTAACTTTCCAAACATAGACTGGGACTGCCATAGTGTTAAGGGTTTAGATGGAGAGGAATTTGTTAAGTGTGTCCAAGAACATTTTCTGATTCAGTGTGTGGATGTACCCACCAGAGAAGGTACAAAACATGACCTACTCTTGGGAAATAAGGCAGGGCATGTGACTGAGGTGTCAGTGGGGGAGCACTTTGGGCCAGCGACCATAATTCTATTACTTTTAAAACAGTGCTGAAAAAGGATAGACCAGATCAAAAAGTTGAAGCTCTAAACTGGAGAAAGGCCAAGTTTGATGGTATTAGGCAAGAATTTTCAAAAGCTGATTGGAAGCAGATGTTTGAAGGTAAAGGAATGGCTGGAAAATGGGAAGCTGTCGAAAATGAGAGAACTTGATCCCAGAGACAGTTTCTTCCTGCTAGGCTGAAAGGAGAGGTTAGTTGATACAGGGAATGCTGGATGACTAAAGAAATTGAGGGTTTGGTTAAGAAAAAGAAGGAAGCATATGTCAGGTATAGACAGCATAGATTGAGTGAATCCTGAGAAGAGTATAAAGGCAGTTGGAGTACACTTAAGAAGGTAATCCAGGAGGTCAAAAAAGGGATATGAGATAGTTTTGGCAAATACAGTTAAGAAGAATACAAAGAGTATTTACAAATACATTACAGACGAAAGGGTGACTAGGGAGAGAATACGGGCCCTCCAACATCAGCAAGGTGGCCTTTGTGTGGAGCCGCAGGAGATGAGGGGAGATACTAAACAAGTATTTTGTATCAGTATTTACTGTAGGAAAGGACATGGAAGATATAGAATGGAGGGAACTAGATGGTGACATCTTGAAAAATGTCCATATTACAGAGGAGGTAGTACTGGATGTCTTAAAATGCATAAAAGTGGATAAATCCCCAGGACCTGATCAGGTGTACTCTAGAACTCTGTGGGAAGCTAAGAAAGTGATTGCTGGGCCTCTTGCTGAGATATTTGTATTCTCAACAGTCACATGTAAGGTGCCAGAAGACTGGAGGTTGGCAAAAGTGGTGCCACTATTTAAGAAAGGTGGTAAGGACAAGCCAGGGAACTATAGTCCAGTGAGCCTTATGTCGATGGTGGGCAAGTTGTTGGAGGGAATCCTGAGGGACAGGATGAACATGTATTTGGAAAGACAAAGACTGGTTAGGGATAGTCAACATGGCTTTGTGCATGGGAAATCATGTCTCACAAACTTGATTGAGTTTTTTGAAGAAGTAACAAAGAGGAATGATGAGGGCATTTATATGGACTTCAGTAAGGCATTCGACAAAGTTCCCCATGGGAGACTGGTTAGCAAGGTTAGATCTCATGGAATACAGGGACAACGAGCCATTTGGATACAGAACTGGCTCAAACGTAGAAGACAGAGGGTGGTGGTGGCGATTTGTTTTTCAGACTGGAGGCCTGTGACCAGTGGAGTGCCACAACGATCGGTGCTGGATCCACTACTTTTCATCATTTATTTCCATGATTTGCATGTGAGCATAATAGGTATAGTTAGTAAGTTTGCAGATGACACCAAAATTGGAGGTATCGTGGGCAGCAAGGAAAATTACCTCAGAGTACAATGGGATCATGATCAGATGGGCCAATGGGCTGAGAAGTGGCAGATGAAGTTTAATTTAGATAAATGTGAGGTGCTGCATTTTAGGAAAGCAAATCTTAGCAGGACTTATACACTTAATGGTAAGGTCCTAGGGAGTGTTGCTGCCTGGACTGGAGGGCTTATCTTATGAAGAGAGGTTGACTGAGCTCGGACTTTTTTCATTGGAGAAAAGGAGGAGGAGAGGGGACCTAATTGAGGTATACAAGATAATGAGAGGCATAGATAGAGTCGATAGCCAGAGACTATTTCCCAGGGCAGAAATGGCTAACATGAGGGGTCATAGTTTTAAGCTGGTTGGAGGAAAGTATATCAGAGACGGGTTCTTTACACAGAGAGTTGTGAGAGCCTGAAATGCGTTGCCAGCAGCAGTTGTGGAAGCAAGGTCATTGGGGACATTTAAGAGACTGCTGGACATGCATATGGTCACAGAAATGTGAGGATGCATACATGAGGATCAGTGGTCGGCACAACATCGTGGGCTGAAGGGCCTGTTCTGTGCTGTACTGTTCTATGTTCTAACATAACTTCCCAACTTCTATTCTTAATGCCCTGACTAATGAAGGCCAGTGTACCAAAAGCCCTGTCGACCTGTGACTCCACTTTCCAAGATCCCTCTGTTCCACTACACTCCTTAACACCCTCCATTCATCATGAAACTCCTACCTTGATTTGACTTTGCAAAATGAAAGACCTGACACTTACCTATATTGAACTCCGTTCACCGTTTCTCGTCCCACATCCCCAGCTGATCAAAGTCCTGCTGCAATTTCTGACAAGCTTTCTCACTGTCCACAATACCGCATATTTTAGTGTCATCGTCAAGCTTACTAATCATGCCTTGTCCATTCACATCTAAATCATTGAGAAAGCTATGAGCCCGGCACCGATCCTGAGGCATTCAACTAGTCACATGCCTTAAGTCCGACGACTATCCTTCCTACCCCCTGCTTCCTACCATCAAGCCAGTTGTGTATCCAGTTTGCTAGTTCGCTCGAGATTCCATACGATTTAACCTTCCAGAGCAGCCTACCATGTAGAACATTAGCAAAGTCTTCACTGATATCCGTATAGACTATGTCTACTGCCCTCCCTTCATCAGCCTTCTTGGTCACTTCATCGAAGAACTCTAACAAATTTGTAAGGCATGATCACCCACTCACAAAGCACTCCTAATCAAACCCTGTCTTTCTAAATGCATGGATATCTTATCCCTCAAAATCTTCTCAAGTAACTTACCTCAGACAGATGTTAAGCTCACTGGTCTGTAGTTCCTAGGTTTTTCTTTGCAGTCCTTCTTAAATAAGGGCACAATATCCGCAACCCTCCAGTTGTCCAGGACATCACCTGTAGCTAACGATGATGCAAAGATATCAGCTTCGGCACCAGAAATTTCTTCTCTAGCCTCTTGCAATGTTCTTGGATATATTTGGTCAGGAGCAGGAGATTTAGACACTTCCATACATACAGCACCTCCTCTGCTGTGACATGGACTGTGCCTAAGATACAACCACAAACTTCCCCAAGTTCCCAAGTCTTCATGTCTTTCTCCACAGTAAACACAGAGGAGAAATATTCATTGAGAATCTCGCCCCCCA
This sequence comes from Hemiscyllium ocellatum, assembly GCF_020745735.1. NCBI lineage: Eukaryota > Metazoa > Chordata > Chondrichthyes > Orectolobiformes > Hemiscylliidae > Hemiscyllium > Hemiscyllium ocellatum. The sequence goes on from NC_083421.1 coordinate 16,428,692, forward strand.
TCTCCTACGACTCAACACATACACGTCTGCTTTAGTCCTTGAGGGGCCCTACTCCCCCTCTAATTATTCTTCTTCCTTTAATATACTTAAAGTACTTGTTTGAATTCATGCTAATCTTTGCAATCAAGGCTATCTTGAGCCCCCTTTTCACTCTGCTGATTGCCTTCTTTAGTAAATGCTCATATCACTTGTATAATTCCAGGGATACCCTAGATTCCATTTGCCTGTACCTATGCCATGCCTCCTTTTTTTCTGGTCTCAGCATCAATATCTCATCTCATCCAGGGTTCCCTATTCCTGACATCCTTACTGTTAACTCTCACAGGAACATATGGACCTTGAACTCTAGCTATCTCAGTTTGAAAGCTCCCTACTTGCCAGAGATCCTTTTGCCTCCAACGAACTACTCCAAACAAATGGTCATAAGCCTTTTTTTGAGGAATGTGGAGGGTGAAGGAGGGTGAGAGCAAAATACGGGGTTGGGGGAGGGGAGTGGTGAGGGCAACAGGTGCATGCAGATAGGAGGCAATTGTGATAGGTTGGTGGGAAGGGTGGAGCAGAAAGGTAGAAAGGAAGATGGGCGGGTAGGACAGTTCAAGAGGGCGGTGCCGGGTTGGAGGGTTTGATCTGGGATGAAGTGTGGGGAGGGGTGATAAGGAAACTGGTGAAGTCGATATTGATGCTGTGTGGTTGGAGGGTCCCAAGGCAGAAGGTGAGGCATTCTTCCTCCCATCGGGTCGCTTGGATTTAGCAGTGGAGGGTGCCCAGGGCATTGCATGAACTTGGGAAATTGGGAACGAATGTTGAAATGGTCAGCCATAGAGCAGTGGGGTTGTTTGGTGCGTGTGTCCTGGAGATGATGCCTGAAATGCTCTGCAAGTTGGTGCTCGGTCTTCCTGATGGAGAGGAGACCACATCAACAGCAACAATCTGGACATGGCCAACCTATCCATCCTCCTTCCTACCTATCTGCTCCACCCTCTCCTCCAACTATCACAATCAGTCTCCACCTACACCCATATATTGCCTTCCCACCTACCTTCCCCTCAGCCCACCCCTACCCTCCTATTTATCTCTCAGCCCCTTTCCTCACCTTCCACATTCCTGAAGAAGAGCTTATGCCCAAACATTGACGGTCCTCCTCCTCAGCTGCTGCCTGGCCTGCTGTGCTTTTCCAGCATCACACTTTATGTCTCTATCTCCAGCATGTGCAGACTTCACTGTCATAACTTTTGGTACAAGAAAATGTTCACTTTCTCTCTCTGCAAATTAAATATCCTGGAAACAAATCTGCACCTGGACTGCTTAACCTCAGCTCCAAGGTGAATTATCTCAGCTTCTGCTACATCTCCACAAAAGAGAAACCCATCTTAATTTTTATTTATTGGAGTCACAAAGTCATAGAGATACAGACACTTTGGTCCTACTCATCCATACTGACCAGATATCCTAAATTAATCTAGTCCCATTTGCCAGCATTTCACCCATATCATTCTAAACCCTTTCCATTCATGTGCTCACCCAGATGACTTTTAAAAACTGTAATTGAACCAGCCTCCACCACTCCCTCTGGCAGCTCATTCCATACATGCACCATGCGCTGCATGAAAACATGTCTTCTGAAGTCCCTTTTAAATATTCCCCTTCTTACCTTAAACCAATGCCCTTTAGTTTGGACTCACTTACACTGTGAGAAAGACCCTGGCTGTTCATCCTATCCTTGTTCTTCATGATTTCATAAACCTCTACAAGGTCACCCCTCAGCCTCTGACACTCCATGGAAAGTAGCCCCAGCCAATCCAGCTTCTTCCTCGAGCTCAAACCACGACAACATCCATGCAAATATTTTTCTCAACCCTTTCAAGTGACACCACATCTTTCCGAAAGGAAGAAATCAGAATTGTTTGCAGTTCTCCAAAAATGACCTCACCGATGTCCTGTACAGCTGCAACATGACCTCCCAATTCCTATAGGAGAAAGTGAGGACTGCAGATGCTGGAGATCAGAGCTGAGAACGTGTTGCTGGAAAGATGCAGCAGGTCAGGCAGTATCCAAGGAGCAGGGAAATCGATTCCCCTGCTCCTTGGGTGCTGCCTCCCCTGCTGCGCTTTTCCAGCAACACATTTTCAGCTCCCAACTCCTATACTCAATGCACTGATCAATAAAGGCAAGCACATGAAATGCCTTCTTCACTATCCTTACTACCTGCCACTCCATATTCAAGGAACTATGAACCTGCACTCCAAGGTCTCTTTGTTCAGTAACACTTCCCAGGACCTTACCATCAAGTGTATATGTCCTGCCCTGATTTGCCTTTCCAATATGCAACACCTCATGTTTATTTAAACTAAACTCCATCTGCTACTCATTAAACCATCTGATCATGGCCCCATGATATTCTAAAACAATGTTCCTTGCTGTCCGCTACTCCACCAATCTTGGTGTCATCTGTAAACTTAGGAACCATACCATCTCTGTTCACATTCAAAGAATTTTGATAAATGACAAAAAGCTTTGGACCCAGCATGAGACCTTCTGGCAAAACACTGGACTCAGACCAAAAAACAACCTTGGACCATCATAGAAGGAGTAACCACCTAGGAACCCTCCAACCACAAGGGTTGAATACAGATTTCTCCAGCTTCCTCGTTTCCCCTCCCCCCACCTTATCTCAGTCCCAACCCTCGGACTCAGCACCGCCTTCTTGACCTGCAATCTTCTTCCCGACCTCTCTGCCCCCACCCCCTCTCCGGCCTATCACCCTCACCTTAACCTCATTCTACCTATCGCATTCTCAACACCCCTCCCTCAAGTCCTTCCTTCCTATCTTTTATCTTAGCCTGCTTGGCACACCTTCGTCATTCCTGAAGAAGGGCGTATGCCTGAAACGTCGATTCTCCTGCTCCTTGGATGCTGTGCTTTTCCAACAACACATTTTTCAGCCCATCATAGAAGGACCATATTAGAAGGAATAGCTGTCCCTGTGTATGTAACAAGGAGCAGCAGTCTCGATACATGTTACAAAAGACTACAGTCTCTACATATATTGAAGAAAACAGTAATCCCTGGGAATTTTGTACAGAATAACAGTCACTGGAAAGATTACAGAGAACTGCAATAACAATGTATATAATAGAGAAGAGCAGTCACTGTGTATATTTTAGAGAGCAGCAGTCCCTGTCTATACTACAGAGAGTAGCAGTCCCTGTCTACACTGCAGAAGGCAGCAGTCCCTGTCTAGACCACAGAGGGCAGCAGTTAGCGAGTTTTGAGAAGATTTGTAGCTCAGGTTAAGGTTCAGGATGTAGGTTTGATCGCTGAGCTGGAAGGTTCATTTTCAGACGTTTCGTCACCATACTAGGTAACATTTCAGTGAGCCTCCAAATGAAGCACTGCTAATGATTCCTGCTTTCTATTTATATGTTTGGGTTTCTTTGGATTAGTGATGTCATTTCCGGTTCTTTCTCTCAGGGGGTGGTAAATGGGATCCAAGTCAATGTGTTTGTTGACAGAGCTCTGGCTGGAATACCATGAATCTAGGAAATCTCGCGCATGTCTCTGTTTGGCTTGTCCTAGGATGGATGTGCTGTCTCAGTTGAAGTGGCGTACTTCCTTATCTGTATGTACATTGGACAAACAGGCAGAAAACTAGCCACCAGGATACATAAATATCAACTAGCCACAAGACGACATGGTGAATTATCACTAGTATCCTTACATACCACAAAGTCACCTTGGAGTACAAAAGTCTCAGGGGAAGGTACAAAACATTTTTATTGGCCTGGAATACACAAGGATGTGGTTACCTTTTGCTAGATGTGTAATACATGCCAAATAGATAAGCCACAGGTGTAATAAAACCAGCACCTTTGTTGCTCATTCCTGCATTTGAAGAATCTTTCACCAGGGTTATAATTGATTGTGTAGGTCCCCTCCTAAGAACTAAAAGTGGGAACCAGTACTTGTTAACCATAATGGTTGTGTCTCCCAGATTTCCCAAGGTAATTCCATCACGGAGTAAAGGGTAGTAGAAGAGTTAGTAGCTTTCTTCACACGGTATGGGCTACCCAGAGAGATTCAGTCGGACCAAGGTCAAATTTTAATACTAGGCTGTTTAAGGAGGTTATGGATAGCTCAGGTATACAGTACTTTAAATCCAGTGTGTATCATCCTGAATCCCAGGGAGCTTTAGAAAGATGGCATCAGACCTTGAAGACCATGTTGAGAACACACCCGAAGTGTTTGCCATTAGAAATGTCCCAAACGAATCCACTCAGTCACTCACTTCAAGTTAATATTCGGGCATGAAATGAGAAGCCCTTTGAAATTAATTAAAGAAACATTGACAGGACCAGAGTCTAATTATGTATCAGAGGTGAGGGAGAGACTAAATTGAGTAGGTGAGTTCGGTAAACAGCCCCTAAACAGGGCACAGTGTAGAATGAAGCAGGTAAAAGCTCTGAGACTCGGACATTTCCAGAGTGGATAATATATTAGTACTGTGACCAGTGATAGGAGAGCCCTTCAAAGCCAGGTTAGTGGTCCCTATCAAATTGAGAAAAAGTTGAGTCGGGTGAACTATTTAGCAAAGATGCCAGATAGAAAAAACAGGTATCAGATATGTCATGTGAACATGTTGAAACCGTGTTATACTAGAGAGAAAGAACTGGAGAAACAGATGTTAGTTACTGCCCCACAGAGTGAGGAATCAAATCCAGATGATGTGGATTTTGCTATGCCTCAGAATAGATTTAAAAATGAAGAAGTCCTGGAGGAGTGAGATAGGTTATCTGTCTCAGGAACATAGAATGCTGTTGAAAGATTGTTAGTGCAGTATGTAAGAATCAGATAGGGGGGACTAATGCTCTTCTACATGACGTAGATGTAGGGAATACTGCTCAGATAAAACAACACCCCTATCAGCTTAATCCTTTCAAAGCTAGAGCGGTTCATGTGGAGGTGGAGGCCATGCTCGACGAGAACATCATTGAACTAAGCCAGAGCAAGTGGAGTTCACCGATCATCTTAGTTCCCAAACCAGATGGGACTCAATGATTCTGCATGGATTATCGGAAGGTCAACGCTGTGACAAAATCGGACTCTTATCCAACTCCTAGATTGGAGGACTATATCGAGAAAGTCTGACAAACCTGTTACATCACCAAGTTGGACATACTGCGGGTTACCGTCAGGTACCTTGATCAGAGACAGCAAGACATTTCTGAGTTTGCAACCCCAAACAGGCAATATCAATTTAAAGTGATGCCCTTTGGAATGACAAACGCACCTGCCACATTCCAAAGACTCATGAACAGAGTTGTGGCTGGGTTAACAAACTGTGCAGTCTATTTGGACGATGTAGTGATCTTTAGTAAGTCCTGGAAAGTTGGCAGAGCTCTTGGAATGACTACGAGAAGCAAAACTGATAATAAACTTTAATAAAACTGAATTCGCAAAAGCAGAAGTGACGTTCTTCTGATATAATAATGGAAGGTTGACCCTACGGATTGCAAAGACAAAGGCCATTGTGGAATTTCTACGACCAGCCTTGAAGAAAGCGGTGCTTCAATATTTGGGACAAAGGGGATTCTATTCGAAGCTTGTTCCAAACTTGTTGTTGCCCAATATGTACAGAAGAGTTTCCTGACACAATATGTAGATAGGCCAACAAGGTTCGAGGCCACACTGGATTTGGTACTAGGTAATGAACCAGGCCAGGTATTAGATTTGGAGATAGGTGAGCACTTTGATGATAATGACCACAATTAGATTACATTTACTTTTGTCATGGAAAGGGATAGGTATATGCCGTAGGGAAAGAGTTATCACTGGAGGAAAAGCAATTATGTTGCAATTAGACAAGATTTAGGATGCATAGGATGGGGAAGGAAACTGCATGGGATGGGCACAATTGAAATGTGGAGTTTATTCAAGGCACATCTACTGCATGCCCTTGATAAGTATGTAACGGTCAGGCAGGGGGGATGTTGTCGAGCGACGGAGCCATGGTTTACTAAAGAAGTTGAAACTCTTGTCAAGAGGAAGAAGCAGGCTTATGTAAGGATGAGACATGAAAGCTCAATTAGAGCACTTAAGAGTTACAGGTCAGCCAAGAAGGACCTAAATAAAGATCTAAGAGCCAAGAGGGGACATGAGAAGTAGTTGGCAGGTAGGATCAAGGAAAATCCCAAAAGCTTTCTATGGGTATGTCAGCAATAAAACAAAATGACTACAGAAAGATTAAGGCCAATCAAGGACAGCAGTGGGAAGTTGTGCATGGAGTCTGAGGAGATAAGAGTAGCGCTAAATGAATATTTTTCATCAGTATTCACACTGGAAAAACACAATGTATCACAAGGATCTACTTTGGGGCCACTGCTGTTTGTCATTTTTATAAATGACCTGATGAAGATGTAGAAGGATGGGTTAGTAAATTTGCGGATGACACGAAAGTCTGTGGAGTTGTGGACAGTGCCTTTTACAGAGGGACATTGATAAGCTGCGGAGCTGGGTTGAGAGGTGACAAATTGAGTTTATGCGGATGAGTGAGTTGATTTATTTTGGATGGAGTAGCAGGAATACAGAGTACTGGGCTCGTGATAAGATTCTTGGCAGTGTGGGTGAGCAGAGAAATCTTGGTGTCCATGTACATAGAGGGATTGAGTTTCGAACCATGACGTCGTGTTGCAGCAATACTGAACTCTGGTGCGGCCGCACTTGGGAGTATTGGGTACGGTTCTGGTCACCGCTTTATAGGAAGGATGTGAAAGCATTGGAAAGAATGCAGAAGAGACTTACCAGGATGTTGTCTGGTATGGAGGGAATGTCTTTTGAGGAAAGGCTAAGGGACATGAGGCTGTTTTCTTTTGAGAGAAGAAGGTTGAGAGGTAACTTAATAGAGACAGATAGGATGATCGGAGGATTAGATAGGGTGGACAGGGAGAACCTTTTTCCTCGGATGGTGATGGTTAGCATGAGACGACATATTGCAGTGTGGTAGATATAGGACAGATGTCAGAGGTAGCTTCTTTATACAGAGAGTAATAGGGGCATGGAATGCACTGCCTGCAACAGTAGTCGACTCACCAGCTTTAAGGGCATTTAAATGGTCATTCCATAAACATATGGATGAGAATGGAATAGCATAGGTTAGGTGGCCTTCAAATTGATTCCACAGGTTTGCGCAACATTGAGGGCCGAAGGGCCTGTACTGTGCTGTAATGTTTTATGTTGTATATTGCAGAGGTTGCAGTCCCTCAATATATTACAGAGAAGATCAATTCTTCTGTATTTATATAGAATGCATTCCTGTGTATAGTAATCAGAACAACAGTCACTGAGTATGTTATGGAGAGCAGCAAGCCTGTATAGTTTGCAAAGAATAGCATTCACCTTTTTTATTAAAGAGAGCGTCAGTCTTTGTGTATATTACATAAAACTGCAGTCCCTGTCAACGTTATAGCAAAAGGAAGTCTTTATATAGGAAGCATAACCACATTGTGTGCATTGTGGACAACAGCAGTCCTGTGTAAATTATAAAGAATTATATGGATTGGAGAGAACATTAGTCCTTGTCTATATTATAGAGAACAGCAGTTCTTTTCTATATTATAAACAACAGCAGTCCCCGGTCTATATTTTTACAGAACAGCAGTCCTTGTCCATGTTTTGGAGAATACAAGTCCCTGTCTTTATTACAGAGAAGAGCAGTTGGTTTTTACATTACAGGCAACAGCAGTCCCTGGGAATGTTTTCAAAAGAAACAGTCCCTGTGTATATCATTGAGAATAGCAGTCCCTGTCATTATTATAGAGAACAGCAGTCCCTGTCTACATTATTGAGAATAGCAGTTCCAGTGTATATTGCAGAGTACAACAGTCACGGTGTAAATTTTAGAGAACAGCATTCCATGTGTACGTTATAGAGAACAGCATTCCCTCAGTATAATGTAGAGTGTCAATTCCTCTGATTTATGCAGAATGGCATCCTGCACATAATAATGAGAATGGCTGTCACTGCATATATTATGGAGAATATAGTGTAAATTGTGAAGAACAGTAGTCCCTGGTTATAGTACAGAGAACAGCAGACCTTGTTTTTTATTACACAGAACAGCAGTCCCAGTATATATTATGGAGAACACCAGTTCCTGTGTAATTTCTGGACAACGCAGACCTTGTGTAAATTATAGCAAGCAGCAGTCACTGAATGAATTATGGAGAGCTGTAGTCCCTCTCTTTATTGTACAGGACCTTCTAGGAGAAAGTGAGGACTGCAGATGCTGGAGATTAGAGCTGAAAATGTGTTGCTGGAAGGGCTCATGCCCGAAACATCGATTCTCCTGCTCCTTGGATGCTGCCTGACCTGCTGCACTTTTCCAGCAACACATTTTCAGCTTTATTGTACAGAACAGCAGTTCCTCCCATATTATGGATAACAGTAGTCGAAAGTGAGGACTGCAGACGTTGGAGATTATAGTCGAGACTGTGGTGCTGGAAAAGCTCAGCAGGTAAGGCAGCATCCGAGGAGCAAGAGAATTAATGTTTCGGGCAAAAGCCTGGTGTCAGGAATTTTAACAGTAGTCCCTATCGATATTATGGATAACAGCAGTTCCTGTCTATGTGTTGGGGAATAGCAGTCCCTCTTTTCATTATAGAGAACAGCAGACCCTGTACATTCTACAAAGAGCAGTCCTTCTGCATATTACACAGGACAGCAGATTTATTTTTACATATAGAAACCCCACAGTGTAGAAATAGGTCCTTCAGCCCAACAGGTCCACACCAACCTTCAGAAGAGTAACTCAGCCAGACCCATTCACCTACCCTATTATCCTATATTTACTCCTGACAAATGCACCTAACCAACACATTCCTGAACACTATGGGCAATTTAACATGGCAAATCCACCTTAACCTCAACATCTTTGGACTGTGGGAGGAGACTGGAGCACAGAGAGGAAACCCAGACAGACACAGGGAGAACGTGCAAACTCCCTACAGACAGTCACCCAAGGCAGAACTCAAACCTGGGTTCCTGGCGCTGTGAGGCAACTGTGCTAACCATAAGCCCAGCATTCTGTCTATTTTATGGAGAACATATTAGACAGCAGCAGTCACAGTGTTTATTACAGTAAACACCAGTCCTGGCAATATCATAGACAACAACAGTTCCCGTCCATGGTATCGAATATGGCAGCCTTTGTCCATATTATGGAGAACACCAGTCATTGTCTATATTGTGGAGATTAGCTCATCCCTGTCTATCACAGAGAAAAGCTGTCCCTGTCTTTGTGATGAAGACTAGTAGTAACTGTCTATATTATGGAGAAAAGCAGTCCATGTCTAAATTATAGAGAACAGCAGTGTTTGTGTGTATGTAGGATAGCCATAGTCCCTGTCAATTGAATGGAGCAGACATTCTCAACAGGGACCATATGACCCCCTTAGTGGCCCTGGCACATTTGAACGCAGCCACAGGTTTATGGGGGCCCTTGTAACAGAACCAAAGAAATAACAAAACAACAATCTTCATTGGAGTCAATAGTTACCCTCCTGTTTATAATATCTTTCCAATACACCGTTTGAATTCAGTGCACCTGGTAAGTTAATTGTTTAAGCTCCTCCCACACAGCTTCACTTCAGAGTCCGTCGTGAATCAGACTGCACTGGGTTAATGTATTCAATCAAGGGTTCTTGCATCTATTATCGCCATACTTCATTATCTGAAAGGCAGTACTTCTTGCTCGGCTTTTGTATCCTAGTTCATTTACTCATTACTTTCCTCATAAAAATAATCATAATTTTCAGAAATAATTCTACCCATGAATTCCTTGGCCAAAAAAAAAGTGTTGGCAGTATTCAGTGGAATACTGATTGTATGGTCTCACCGCCAAAGCCATCTTTGCCTGTGTGTTTAAACTGCGGAACTACATTGTCAAATGAAAGCATGTGGTCAAGAAAATTGGAAAAAAAAGTCAGATACCTCACATTTAGTTGAAAAGGATAAACCCTGAGATGTCTTCAAAAACCTTGGAAATAATTTCAAGAGGAGGTCAAGCTGAAACAAATACTTACTCAAACATCACAGAGATTAGAGAAGGGTCTTGTTGCTTCATACAAAATTGGTAAACTGATTGCTAAAACTGGAAATGCTTGCAACATTGGTGAGTCATTTCCCCTACCTTCAGTGTTCATATAATATGAGGTCATGAATTCCAGTGCCAAAAATAATTCAGGCAATTCTTTTGAGTATTTCTACTGTTCCCAGAAGAATCGATGAGATGGTACAGAACATTGAAGAGGGATTGATCGGTTCGTTACAATCCAAGAAATTCTTTTTACAATTAGACAAAACCAGTTTACAACATCATAACGCTATTCTCATGGTTTACGTGATCTTCTGGAACAGAAACAAACTAATGGAAGAGATGTTGTCTGCCAGGAGGATTAAAACAAATACTAAGCGACTGTGTGTTTTTGAAGAAGTCAAACGTTACTTAAGCAAGAACAATATCCCAGTGAAGAATATAATTGTCTGTGCAACTGACGGTGCCACTTCTATGTTAGTCAATACAGGGGATTCATCTATCTAAAAAGAGTTACACCTTCTGTCTTTGCTATTCATTGAATCATTCACAGGGAGCACCTAGTAGCTAAAAACTTCGGAGGACGTCTCAGTCTTTCGCTTTCATAAAGGCTGTAAACTTCTTCAAATCCCACGTCCTTCAGGATTGTCTTTTTGGTAGCTGCGTGAAGAAAATGAAGACGACTTCTGGATGCTGCAGCTGCGTACCAAGGCAAGGTGGCTTTCCAAGGGAAACTGTCTTCAACATTTTGTTACACTCTGGGACACCTTAGTTTCAATCATGTCTGATAGAGAGCATGTAAAAAGATGTATTGATGCTAAGGCAGACATATTTTATCTGGCAGATAGCTTTCAGAAACTCAATTTGTTGAACAGACCTTACAGTGCAAAACCAGTAGCCATTATATCTTTCCTCAAAAAACCCAAAGTCTATTGGCACAATATGGGACGTCAAGAATTTTTACAATTTTCAAACCTGAAGACGATTTCGAGATACTGAAGGATAATGACCTAACTGTTTATGTGAAACATCTAAAGCAGATGCACAAGGATGTTTCATCGATTCTCCTGCTCCTCAGATGCTACCTGAACCGCTGTGCTTTTCCAGCGCCACACTCTCTGATTTCCAACATCTGCAGTCCTCACTTTCTTCAAAGGAAGGGAGAGTATGTGGACAGGTAATTTTTTTTCTGATTAAAAGAGAATGTGACCTAGAAACTAGAATTGCCTATTTGTAATTATCACCCTGCACCACCAGTGATAACTTTTTAAAAAAATAACATTGGAAGGGAAAAATTTGCAGGCAGAAATGTCAAAACTATCAGGCGAAAAGCTCATTTCTAATACTGTAAAATGCGATTCAAACACTTGCTATAAGAGGCCAGGTTAACTCAGCTGGTAGAAAATCTGCTGTTCAATTAGCAATTAAGGTCAACATTCCATTTTCTTTCATAATTTGCAGCACCATACATTAGAAGCTGTCTTTTGAGGTCTAACTGTGGACCAAGCAACATTTGAGCAGAATTATCTTGCTGCCAAAATCCCATTGACAATCAGTGTCACTGAATATGCTTATGGGAAAACAAAATGTGTTCTTCCTTCCCTGGCTGGTCTACTAACTTTATGGATAACAGCCAAATGCAATGAATAAATTATCCTGTCCAAATATGTTGCTTCTCAATAATCCAGATTGAAAATCAATTTACCATCGATCAGCCAAGCACTCAACTGAGACACGCCACTGGACACAGAATTCCAGTCAGAAAAATATTCCTTGATCATCACCCACTGCTTCCTGCCACTCAGCAAATTGTGGATCCAACTGACCAAATTTCACTAGATCCAATTGTTACCTTTGATATTAGTGTTCCATGCAGGAACATATCAAAAGCCTTAATGTCCAGGGAGGCTATATCAAAAGTATTCATTTGTATCCAATTGTGTCAGCTGTAGGACACAGAATTTACAGGCTATAAATTCTGTGTCTTACAATCATGTACTCCACAACCACCTGATGAAGGAGCCGTGCTCCAAAAGCTACTGCTTCCAATGAGACCTGTTGGACTATAACCTGGTGTTGTGAGATTTTAAACTTTATACACCTCAGCATCTCCAAAAGTTAATGCTGGAGAAGTTGAAATTCCCTATTACGACCCTATTACATTTACACTTCCCTGAAATTTCCCTCTTTACCCGCTCCTTCACCCAAATGGGTTTATTAAAAGAGTTTTTGAAACTGTAATGAATACCCTGAACATTATAGTGACAGCCCCTCCTATTCGGCCTCCTTCACTGTCTCACATGAAGAACCTATATCCTGGAGTACCGAGCCTCCAAACCTGCCTTTCTCTCAACCATGTCTCAGTGACAGCAATGTCATCATAGTCCCATGTTTTAATTTGCATCCTTAACTTTTCTGCCTTGTTCATCAAACTCAGCATTAAAATCAATGCCACTCAACTGTGTTAAACTCCCTTGTACCTTAACTGGCTTGTAATGTCCATGCCTTCCTGACATATTAATTGACTGTCTTTAGATTCTGTCTGCTTGCCACGGTAGGTTAAACACCACCCAACAGCACTGATAACTAAATTCCCACCATTACAGGCTACATCTCACTCTGGGTGTGCCTTCTCCCAACTTCTCAGCTGAAGTGTACACATGATTATCTTACCTCTAAGGCTCTCAGAATGAGGCAGACTTCATGCAACATGGATTCAATGAAAAGCTGGTGTATATAATTTTTATCCCAAACATGTCACCAAACCTGTGGTGTTTATAAATATCGAACCATGTCTTCTGGACCTGCTTCTGGATATAGATAAAAGTAGCATCAAATCCACCACTGTCAGATAGTCAGGAACTCATTACAAGCATCATCGTTACTAGAAAACTCATTGTGGACAGACTGTACCCAGTGTAAGTGTGTTGATGTACAGTGACAATGTGATCATTTTCAAAACATACCATACAGATACACAATTATATCAACATTTACCTACATTGTTAGCCTCTTTAACACAACTGAGTTTATTTATATCAATACAAACAGCCCAATGACCAAAGTACATTCCTGTGTGTTAGGGAAAGCAAAACCCTTCATCTATGATTCTTTGTGAATTTGCTAGTGTATTTGCAAATAGTAAATCCACTTACACAAACAGAGCAGGTGAACATGACCCACCCAATGTCAGTTCACTGGTCATTAACAGTTTGGATGACAGTGAATACCATTCATATGTGGAACAAGTGAAAGGTCTCTCCCGAGTGAACTCACTGGTACATCAGCTGCTGAGTTGACTCTGTGAATGTTTCTCACCAGTGTGAAGTCGCTGGTGTCTCTGCAGGTTACATGATTGGCTAAACCTCTTCCCACAAGCAGAGCAAATGAATGGCTTCTCCCCAGTGTGAACTCGCTGGTGACTCTGCAGCTTGGATGACTGAGTGAATCCTTTCCCACACAGTGAGCAAGTGAATGGTTTCTCCCCAGTGTGAACCCCCTGGTGTTCCAGCAGTTTAGAGGAGCAAATGAACCCCTTTCCACATTCAGGACAGGTGAATGGTTTCTCCCCAGTGTGAACTCGCTGGTGTATGTGTAGTTTGGATGACTGCACAAATCCTTTCCCACATTCAGGACAGGTGAACGGTCTCTCCCCAGTGTGAACCCGCTGGTGTATCAGCAGGTGGGATGATCGAGCAAATCCTTTCCCACACTCAGAACAAGTGAATGGTTTCTCTCCAGTGTGAACCCGCTGGTGTATCTGCAGGCTAGATGACTGAGTGAACCCCTGCCCACAATCAGAGCAAGTGAATGGTCTCTCCCCAGTGTGGACTCGCTGGTGTATCCGCAGGCTGAATGACCGAGTGAAACCCACCCCACATTGGGAGCAGGTAAACGGTCTGTCCCCAGTGTGGATTCGCCGGTGTACCTGCAGGCTGGATAACTGAGCAAATCTCGACCCACAGTCAGAGCAAGTGAATGGTCGCTCTCCAGTATGGACTCGCTGGTGCATCTGCAGGTGGGATGACTGACTGAATCCCATCCCACAATCAGAGCAAGTGAACGGTCTCTCCCCAGTGTGGACTCGCTGGTGTATCCACAGGCTGGAGGACTGACTGAATCCTCTCCCACACACGGAGCAGCTGAATGGTCTGTCCCCGGTATGAACTCGCTGATGTGTCAGCAGGTGGGATGACTGAGTGAATCCCATCCCACAATCTGAGCAGGTGAACGGCTTCTCTCCAGTGTGACTGAGTTGGTGAGTTTCCAGACGGGATGGGTAAAGAAATCCCTTCCCACAATCCTCACACTTCCACGGTCCCTCCCCAGTGGGACTGCGCTGGCGTTTGGACATTTCAGATGAATCTTCACAGACTCTTCCACACACAGACGATACGTGTTTCTCCCCAGTGTGAATGGTGCTTTTTCCTTCAATGCTCAAAATCCTAAAATAGAGATTCTTACAAACACAGTGACTGTCAGATCTGGGTGTGAATTTGTTTGAGACCTCTCACTGCAAAACAACCTTTCAAACAGAAAACAAATGTATTCAGAGAAACCAGAAGAGAACACAGGCTGTGAAACAGAGAAATCAGTCTGGTCACTTGGAAAAACTGCTAGATTATCATTAAAACTGAGCTCATTCATAAATAAGCCACAACCCAATGCCGTTCCTGGTTTCTACCAATCGCCCTTCAGAGGGATCGGAGGGCAATGACAAGGAAATAGGGAAATCCCCAGCAATTACAGACCAGTAAGTCTCATGTCTGTTGTCTGCAAGGTGTGTTAGAAAGGATTCTGAGGGATAGGATTTATGACCATCTGGGAAGAGCATGGCTTGATTAAATGCAGTCAACAGGGGTTTGTGAGGGGAAGATCATGCCTCACAAACCTTATCGAGTTCTTTGAGGATGTGACTAGAAATGTTGATGAGGGTCGAGCTGTGGATGTGGTGCATATAGACTTCAGCAAGGCATTTGATAAGGTTCCCCATGGTAGGCTCATTCAGAAGGTCAGGAGGAATGGGATTCAGGGGAACATAGCTGTCTGGATACAGAACTGGCTGGCCAACAGAAGACAGCGAGTGGTAGAAGGAGGAAAATATTCTACCTGGAAGTCAGTGCTGAGTGGTGTTCCACAGGGCTCTGTCCTTGGGCCTCTATTGTTTGTAATTTTTATTAATGACTTGGATGAGGGGATTGAAGGATGGGTCTGCAAATTTGCAGATGATACAAAGGTTGGAGATGTTGTTGACAGTATAGAGGGCTGTTGTAGGCTGCAGTGGGACATTGACAGGATGCAGAGATGGGCTGAGAGGTGGCAGATGGAGTTCAACCTGGATAAATGCAAGGTGATGCATTTTGGAAGGTCGAATTTGAAAGCTGAGTACAGGATTAAGGATAGAGTTCTTGGCAGTGTGGAGGAACAGAGGGATCTTGGTGTGCAGGTACATAGATTCCTTAAAACGGCCACCCAAGTGGACAGGGTTGTTAAGAAAGCATCTGGTGTTTTGGCTTTATTAACAGAGGGATTGAGTTTAAGAGTCGTGAGATCTTGTTGCAGCTCTATAAAACTTTGGTTAGACTGCACTTGTATTACTGCGTCCAGTTCTAGTTGCCCTATTATAGGAAAGATGTGGATGGTTTGGAGAGAGTTCAGAGGAGGTTTACCAGGATGCTGCCTGGACTGAAGGGCTTATCTTATGAAGAGAGGTTGACTGAGCTCGAACTTTTTTCATTGGAGAAAAGGAGGAGAGGGGACCTAATTGAGTTATACAAGATAATGAGAGGCATAGATAGAGTCGATAGTCAGAGACTATTTCCCAAGGCAGAAACAGCTAACACGAGGGAATCATAGTTTTAAACGGGTTGGAGGAAAGTATAGAGGGGATGTCAGAGGCGGGTTCTTTACACAGAGTTGTGAGAGCATGGAATGCATTGCCAGCAGCAGTTGTGGAGGCAAAGTCATTGGGGACACTTAAGAGACTGCTGGACATGCATATGGTCACAGGAATGTGAGGGTGCATACATGAGGATCAATGATCAGCACAACATCGTGGGCTGAAGGGCCTGTTCTGTGCTGTACTGTTCTATGACAAGTGTTTGTTCCTGGAAAGTAGAGTTTCAGGTAGATTGGGCACATTTGTCCTTGTTGGTAGTACACTGATCAATAAATGGACCCGAGTTTGATTCTACACTGTGTGGAATGTGCACACTTTCCCCGTGTCTGCATGGGGTTCCTCCATGTGGACTGGTTTCCCCTCTCAGTCCAAAGATGCACATGTCGGATGGATTAGACATACAAGGTTAAAGGGATAGGGTGGGATGCTCTTTGGACTGTTGGTGTGATATCATGGGCCAAATGGCCTGCTTCCTGTGATTCTATGAGTAGAGGTTGGAACGTCATCTTGCAGCTGTGTAGGACAATGTTGAGGCCAGTCGTAGAATACTGCGCTCAATTTTCATCTCACTGATTTCAGAAAGATGGCACCAGGGTAGGACTTACACACTTCATGGGAGGTTCCTGGAAATTGTTACTGAAAAAAAAAGAGACCTTGGGGTGCAAGTTCATAATTAGTTGGAGGTGGAGATGAAGGTAGACAGGATCGTGAAGGTGGTGTTTCGGACGCTAGCTGTTAACGGTCAGTGCATTGAGTAGAGGAGTTGCAAGGTCATGTTGCGGCTGCACAGGATATAGGTTACGTCACTTTTGCAAAACTGCATTCTGCTCTGGTCTCCTTGATATAAGATAGACGTTGTGAAACTTGAAAGTGTTCAGAAAACATTCACAAAGATGTTGCTAGGGTTGAAAGGTTTGAAGTATAGGTAGAGGCCGAATAGGCTGGAGCAATTTTCCCTGGAGCATTGGAAGCCGAGGGGTGCCTTGCAGAAGTTTATGAAATCATGGGGAGCATGGATACAGTGAATAGTCAAAATTCTTTTCCCAGGGTAGGGCAGTCCAAAACTAGAGGGCGTAGGTTTAACATGAAAGGTGCCAGACTTGAAAGGGACCAAGGGGCAACCTTTTTAATCAGAGGGTGGTGCATGTACAGATCGATACGGGCAAGTTAGACTGGACAGTCTGTTTCCATGCTGTATTACTCTATGACTCTAAAGTGCTTAAACAAAGTGATAGAAATCTGAAATAAAAACAAAGTGGAAACACTAAGCAGGTCTGGCAGCATCTGAAATGGTGACAGATGCAGGAAATATTGCATCCTTGAAGACATGTTTAGATGATCATACAAGGCACTACTATATAGGTTACACACTGGGTGCTGGAAAATGGGACGAGAGTAAATAAAGGGCTTGATGACCAGCATGGATATGATGGGCTCATTCTGTTCAACAATTCTTTGTCAGAGACTTTGACCCCATTTTGTCCCATGTTTCTCTGTGATTTTAGGAAGCAGGCTGGAACTACAAATAGTGAAGAATGCAAAAATACATTGGCCTTCACAGTGAAAGCACAGGACTTTCAAAAAGCTTTTGATAAAGTCCCACATAGGAGGTTAGTGAGCAAAATTAGGGTTGGCTGATAGGAAACAAAAGAGTAGTGATAAACAGCTCCATTTCGGAATGACAGGCAGTGACCAGTGGAGTACCGCACGGATCAGTGCTGGGACTGCAGCTTTTTACAATATATGTTAATGATATAGAAGATGGTATCAGTAATAACATTAGCAAATTTGCTGATGATACTAAGCTGGGTGGCAGGGTGAAATGTGAGGAGGATGTTAGGAGATTACAGGGTGTCCTGGACAGATTAGGGGAGTGGTCAGATGCATGGCAGATGCAGTTTAATGTGGATAAATGTATGGTTATCCACTTTGGTGGCAAGAAGAGGAAGGCAGATTACTGCCTAAATGGAATCAATTTAGGTAAAGGGGCAGTACAGAGAGATCTGGGTGTTCTTGTACACCAGTCAATAAGGGTAAGCATGCAGGTACAGCAGCTAATAGCATGCTGGCCTTCAAAGCAAAAGGGATTGAGTATAGAAGCAAAGAGGTTCTTCTGCAGCTATACAGGGCCCTGGTGAGACCACACCTGGAGTACTGTGTGCAGTTCTGGTCTCTAAATTTGAGGAAAGACATTTTGGCTATTGAGGGAGTGCAGTGTAGGTTCACGGAATCAATTCCTGGAATGGAGGGACTACCTTACGCTGAAAGACTGGAGCGACTGGGCTTATATACCCTTGTGTTTAGAAGACTGAGAGGGGATCTGATTGAGACATACAAGATTATTAAAGGATTGGACACTCTGGAGGCAGGAAACATGTTTCCACTGATGGGTGAGTGCCGAACCAGAGGACACAGCTTAAAAATACGGAGTAGACTATTTAGGACAGAGATGAGGAGAAACTTCTTCACCCAGAGAGTATGGCTGTGTGGAATGCTCTGCCCCAGAGGGCAGTGGAGGCCCAGTCCCTGAATTCATTTAAGAAAGAGTTGGATAGAGCTCTCAAGGATAGAGGAATCAAAGGTTATGGAGATAAGGCAGGAACAGGATACTGATTGAGGATGATCAGCCATGATCATAATGAATGGTGGTGCAGGCTTGAAGGGCAGAATGGCCTACTCCTGTACCTATTGTCTATTGAGCAGGGATAGCTTTCTATAAGGCCTTTGGTGAGACCACACTTTGAGCACTGTGTATACCTATGTAGTCCTTTCCCAAAGGAGAAATCCCCAGCTATTGAGCAAGAGTAAAGGAGGTTCACCAGACTGAGTCCCGGGATGTCAGGACTGATGTATGAAGAGAGACTCGATCCTCATTTAATCCTCCTTTCTTTTGTCTTGGAGGCGCTGACTATATCAGTAATTAATGATCCAACTCCCATTTTCTGATCTGAATCTAAACCTACACTTTGGTTCCCATCCCCCTGCCATATTAGTTTAAAACTTCACAAGGAGATTTCTCCCAGCTCTAACCAGGGACAAGCAGTCAGGCTTGCGTAGATTCCACCTCCACAAAAATGATCCCAATGCCTCAGTATCTAAACCCTTTTCTGGTACACCATTTCTCCAGCTACACATTCAGCTGACCAATCCTCTTATTTCTGCTCTTGCTAGCACATGGCACTGGGAGCAAGTCTTACATTATTACATTTGACGATTAGCATCTTAACATATCACCTAATTTCCTAGATTCAGATTTCAGGCCCCCATCCTTTCGTTTCGCTATGTCGTTGGTACTTAGGTTTTCCACTACCACTGGCTGTTTACCCTCCAACTCCAGAATGTCCTGCAGCCACTCCATGATATTGCAGATTGTAATGACACTGCTCCTTTAACATAGAACAACACAGCGCAGAACAGGCCCTTTGGCCCTCAACGTTGCACCAACCTGTGGACTTATCTTAGCTCGTCCCCCTACACTATCCCAAAATCGCCCTAATATGGCTGAGTTGACTACAGAAAACAAGTTATGTTGTCCTTGGTTTTCTTTTCAGAAGGGTCATACAAACAGACTCTGGGTGGTCTGGGTTTTAGGGACAATTTGATTATAGCAAATATATACTGTCTCAGGCAAAAAGCTTTCAAGTTCAAAAAACACACGTGGACAATGAAAAGAGAGTGGCCAGTTTTCCTAGCTCAAATTTTCTCTGGTTTGGTTTGGCTTTAGCAGTCTGGCTAGGTAAAAACAATGACTGCAGATGCTGGAAACCAGATTCTGGATTAGAGTGGTGCTGGAAAAGCACAGCAGTTCAGGCAGCATCCGAGAAGCAGGGAAATTGACATTTTGGACAAAAGCCCTTCATCAGGAAAGAGGCAGAGTGCCTGAAGGGTGGAGAGATAAATGAGAGGAGGGTGGGGGTGGGGAGAAAGTAGCATATAGTACTATAGGTGAGTGGGGGTGGGGATGAAGGTGATAGGTCAGAGAGGAGGGTGGAGTGGATAGGTGGAAAGAAAGATAGGCAGGTAGGACAAGTCATGGAGACAGCGGTAAACTGGAAGTTTGGAACTGGGGTGAGGTGGGGGGAAGGGGAAATGATAAACTGGTGCAGTCCACATTGATGAGGTGGGGAGTGGTGCCGGTGTAACTACGGAAGATGGACTGTTCTACATAGCCAACAAAGAGACAGGCATAGCTGGGGCCCATATGGATGCCCGTGGCTACCCCTTTGGTCTGGTAGAAGTGGGAGGATTCAAAGGAGAAATCGTCAAGGGTGATGACCAGTTCGGCCAAACCAGTGAGAGTGAATGTCGGTGGAAGGGTACTGTGGGGATGTCGGGAGAGGAAGAAAGGGAGGGCTTGGAGGCCCTGGTCATGGCAGATGGAACTGTAGAGGGATTGGATATCCATGGTGTAGATGAGGCATTGGGGTCCGGGAAAACAGAAGTCTTGGAGGAGGTGGAGGGCATGGGTGGTGTCTCAAACATATGTGGGGAGTTCCTGGACTGGGGGGGGAAATAGGACAGTGTCGAGGTAGGTAGAAATAAGTTCAGTGGGACAGGAGCATGCTGAGACGATGGGTCGGCCAGGGAGGTCAGGCTTAGCAGTCTGGCTGTTCGCTGAAAGCAGTCAGTTTTGAGACTGGTCATAGAAACAGCTACACGGAAGAAGGTCTTCCATGCTGAATCCCTCTGCCATCTCTCCAGAAAGACCATGTTTGATTTTACCTTTCTTGCCAAGGGATACTTATGTGGATTGTTGCAGGAAGTTGGAACAGTATCATTAATTTGGGATAGTGCGTTGGATTTTTAGATTAAGTTATTCTGTTCTCTTTTGTTTGTGTTTCATTTGGTATTCTGCAAATAAATGCTGTTTTGTTTAAAACTAAAGGGGTGGACGAGCTAAACCACTCCTGGAATATCCACTTTAAACCTTCTCAAAACAACTAGAAATGTTTTGAAGGGGTCTGACCTGGTCCATATCAGGATCCTGGCACCAGGGAGATAACATATCATCCTGGATTCATGTATGCAGCCACAGAAGTGCCCATCTGTACCCCTATTGAATCCCCTATCATTATCACCCTGCCACTCTCTTTCCTCCCCTTCTGTGCAGCAGAGCTAACTGTGGTGTCACGAACCTGGCTGTTGCTGATTTTTCCTGAAAGGCCCCCCCACCAAATCCAAACTGGGGGGGAAATGACATCTGGGGACTGCTACATTTTCCTTCCTGAGCCATTTACTTTATCTGATGGCCAACCATTCCCTCTCTGCCTATGTAATCCTCAGCTGCCGTGTGACAAACTCGCTAAACGTGCTGTCCACGACATTCTAAGTATCAGGGATGTTCGACAGAGAAACTATCCACAGCTCCAGCTATGAAAACATCTCCAGGACACCCGCACCAATCAACCTCACCACCCAGTGGCCGAACATTTCAACTCCCCCTCTCACGCTGCCGAGGACATGCAGGTCCTGGGCCTCCTCCAGCACCAGTAGCTGCAGATGGACATACTTCCTGCACACATGACCACCAGGGACTCTGGAAACATCTCTTATTTCCCAAATTGTGCAAGAAGAGCACACTATGGGTCAAACATCTCCTGCCATGACTCCTCTCTAGATTCAGCTAGTTTCTCCCTTGAAGGGAATGTAAATGAGCTAGCAATTTTCCTAATTTCAAGCATTTGCTCAAGCTAACATATGTCTAGATTAGAGTGGTGCTGGAAAAGCACAGCAGGTCAGGCAGCATCCAAGGAGCAGGAGAATCAACATTTCGGACAAAAGCCCTTCATCAGGAATGAGGCAAGGAGCCTCCGGGGTGGAAGGATAAATGGGGGGTGAGCGGGGGGGAGCTGGACAGAAGGTAGCCCAGAGTACAATAGGTAGTCACATCAGGAATGGTCTTTGTGGAAAGGAGTGGGTAGGGAACTATATCCCTGGTGGCAGGGGCCATTTGGAGCTGGAGAAAATATTGGCTGATGATGCGGTTTAAGCAGAGGTTGGTAGGATGGAAGGTAAGAACTAGAAGGGTTCTGTCCTTGTGTTTGGAGGGGTGAAGTTTAAGGGCAAAGGTGCAGGACATTGATGAGATGCGTTGGAGGGCATCTTCAACCATGTGGGAAGTGAAATTACGGTCTATAAAGGAGGCGGCCTTCTGGTGTGTTCTGTGGTGGAACTGGTCTTCTTTAAACACTAATTTCCCTTCCCACATGGTTGAATATACCCTTCAACGCATCTCATCCACATCCCGCACCTCTGCCCTCAAACTCCACCCCTCCAACCACAACAAGAACAGAAGCCCCACTCTGGTCCTCACCTTCCATCCTACCAACATGCACCACCGACATTTCCACCACCTCCAAATAGACCACACCACCAGGGGTGTATTTCCCTCCCCACCCCTTTCCACAAACACTGTTCCCTCTGTGACTACCTGGTCAGGTCCACGACCCTCAACAACCCACCCTCCTGTCCTGGCACTTTCCCCAGTCACCACAGAAATTGCAAAACCTGCGCTCACACCTCCATCCTCACTTCCATCCAAGGCCCAAAGGAGCCTTACACATCCAAAGTTTCACCTGCACATCCACCAATGTCATTTATTGTACCCGGTGCTCCTAACACAGCCTCCTTTACATTGGGGAGACTGAACACCACCTCGCAAAGCGTTTTACGGAACATCTCCAGGACACCCGCACCAATCAACCTCACCACCCAGTAGCCGAACATTTTAACTCCCCCTCTCGCTGCTGAGGACATGCAGGTCCTGGGCCTCCTCCACCGCCACTCCCTCACCACCTGACCGCCTGGAGGAAGAATGCCTCATCGTCTCATACCTCATCTTAGGGCAGCACAGTGGCTCAGTGGTTAGCACTGCTGCCTCACAGCACCAGGGATCCGGGTTCAATTCCCACTTTGGGCAACTGTCTGTGTTGAGTTTGCACATTCTCCCAGTGTCTGCGAGGGTTTCCTCCGGGTGCTCCGGTTTCCTCCCACAATCCAAAAAAGATGTGGTCAGGTGAATTGGCCATGCTAAATTGCCCGTAGTGTTAGGTGCATTAGTTAAGGGTGAATGTAGGGGAATGGGTCTGGGTTGGATTGCTCTTCAAAGGATTGGTGTGGACTTGTTGGGCTGAAGGGCCTGTTTCCACACTGCAGGGAATCGAAGCTAATCATCTGCCTTGGAACACTTCAGCCCCTTGGCATTAAAGTGGATTTCACCACTTTCCTCATTCTCTACCCCCTCCTTATCCTAGTTACAACTTTCCACCTCAGCACCATCCTCATGAACTGTCCCAACTGCCAATCCTCCTTCCCAACTATCCGCTCCCCCTCCTCTCCGACCTATCAACTCCATCTGGGCAACCTTCTACCCAGCCCGGAGGCTCCCTACCTCATTCTTGATGAAGGGCTTTTGCCCGAAACATCGATGCTCCTGCTTCTCATATGCTGCCTGACCTGCTGTGCTTTTCCAGCACCACTCTACTCTGCAGCTCCCACCTCTGCCTAGAAACCACGTGCATCCCTGTGCCTTGCCCCTGATAAAGATGGCGGCGGTAACCCGGGACCTAGCATCACCTCAGTTCCTGAGCCGCGGAATCGGGAGCTTCTACTTCGGGTCTAGCAGCCTACACTGAGTGTTTATGAAACCTACCAGTCCAGAGTGACTCAATTTTCCTTCCGATTTCAACTAGAACTCCCACCTTTCCGGCCGTCAACCTCTTCTCCTCCTCCTCGCATTCACCAGTCGGGGTGCAATGCGCATGTGCAATCCATGGTCACGTGATACCGCGGCTTTCGCCCCTCACTCACGCCCATTGGTTGGAGGACGAGCCACTTCCGCATGGCCCATCAGTCCCGCCCACCACCCTCCTATTGGACCAAAGCTGCCGTCAATCAGCCGACCCCATTGTGAAGTCAGTGATGGGATTCCCCGTCATTGTCATGGGATGAGCTTCATCATTCAGTGAATGGGACTGGATCACACAGCAAAGGGAGAGGGGCTGGAGGGTATTCAGCCTGTTGGGACGGTACTGTCTCCCTCTGAGATACTACAAATCTGTCCCAACTCCCCTGCCATTTACCTATAGCCCTCCAAATCTTTCCTTAAAAAGCTACATTCCAAATCTCTTTGGAGAATAACTGCTCAATCTACATCTAGTTGTTGTTCAGACTGTTCCAGATACTCAAAAACTCACAGCGTAAAATAATCTTCACATTTTCACCCTGCATTATTTTCCAATTACCTGAAAGTGGTTACTAGTTACTAGTGGCTGGAAAAGCACAGCAGGTCAGGCAGCACATGAGTAGAGAAGAGTCGACATTTTGATCAGCACGGAGACAGGCCCTTTGGCTCAAACTGGTCCATGGCAACCAAAATGTCCATCCACGCTAAACTCTTTTACCTGCTCTTGGGTCCTATCCTTCTAATCCATTCCTATCCATGATTTGTCCAAAACCTTTTAAGTATTGTTAATGTACTAACCTCAACCACTTCCAATGGCAGCTCAATCCATGTGCGTACTACTCTCTGTGTAAAAAGATTGCCCGTCAGGTTCTCTTTTATTCTTCCCCCTCTAACCGTAAACTAATATCCTTAAGTCCTCAATTCCCCAAAACCTGGAAAAAGATTTAGTGTATGCACCCTATTTGAATTCAGGTATCAATGGACATTGGAGTGCATCCAGGAAAATGAACAAACAGTGAAATTCACAATTAATCTTGGCGGAACTTGTTTGGGAGAAGTCACTGCACAGAAACAGATAAGTGAATATGTTAAGCATAGCCTTTCTGTAAGTCTGCAGTAATGAGTAGAGTGGGTTTGTTCTTGATTATATGTTGTATTGAGCTATCTTTCTTGATTAAACTTAAAAATATAAGCCATAAGTTAGTTATTCTATCTGGAGCAGTGTTTTGTAGAGGAATAAGACAGTGCTATTTTCTGGGTCTGTAGATTGAAAGAAGTAAAAATGGCCTTTAATAGAGTGATATGCTCTTGTCAGAGGTAGGAGTTTAGGGAGATCTTACATGTTACTGAGGATTATATCTGCAATAAATGCCATTGGTTGTGAATCCTACCAGATCCAATGGATCAGTTGGAGAAACAGTTAGAGGCAATGAAGAATTTACCAGAGCAAGGGGATGTGATGAATGGCAGTTACAGGAAGGGGGAAAAGTTGCAGACAGAGTCACAGATGGGTTAACTCCAGGAAAGGTAACAGAGATAGACAGGTAACGGAGGAGTCTTCTGTGGCTATCCCCATTTCAAACAAGTATGCAGTTTTGGAAAACATAGGGGTGATGGAATCTCAGGGGAACGTACTACAAACAGCCAAGTTTCTGGTATTGAGACTGCAATGAGGGGTACAACGCATTCCAAGGGATCCATTGTATTTAGGGGACTCTCTAGTCCGAGGTACAGACAGATGTTTCTGTGGCCAGCAGCGAAAAATCAGAATGTGTTGCCTCCCTGGTGCCAGGATCAAGGATGCCTCAGAGAGGGTACAGAATGTTCTCAAGGCGGAAGAGGGGACAGCAAGAGGTCATTGTACACATTGGAAACAACGACATAGGAAGGGAAAAGGTTGAGATTCTGAAGGGAGATTACAGAGAGTTAGGCAGGAATTTAAAAAAAGAGGTCCTAGAGAGTAGTAATATCTGGATTACTCCTGGTGCTATGAGCTACTGAGGGCAGGAATAGGAGGATAGACTATATTAATACATGGCTGAGGAGCTGGTGTATGGGAGAAGGATTCACATTTTTGGATCATTGGAATCTCTTTTGGGGTAGAAGTGATCTGTACAAGAAGTGCAGATTGCACCTAAATTGGAAGGGGACTAATATACTGGCAGGGAGATCTGCTAGAGCTGCTCGGGAGGATTTAACCTAGTAAGTTGGCCGTGGTGGGGGGTGGGGGGGTGAGATCCAGGGAGATAGTGAGGAAAGAGATCAATCTGGCACTGGTACAGTTGAGAACAGAAGCAAATCAAACAAACAATCAGGGCAGGCAAGAACAAGGTAGGACTGATGAATTAAACTGCACTTATTTCAATGTAAGGGGCCTAACAGGGAAACAAGATTAACTCAGGGCATGGAATATGGGACTGGGATTTCATAGTAATTCCAGACACATGGCTCAGGGATGGACAGGAAGAACAGAAAGGGAGGCAAGAGAGGAGGGGAGTAGCGTTTTTGTTTAGGGATAGCAATACAGCTGTACTGAGTGTACATATTCCTGCAAATACATCCAGGGAGGTTATTTGGTTGGAACTGAGAAATAAGAAAGGGATGATCACCTTATTGGGACCCTCTAAAAGTCAGAGGGAAATTGAGAAACAAATTTATAAGGAAATCTCAGTTATCTGTAAGAATAATAAGGTGGTTATTGGTAGGAGATTTTAACTTTCCAAACATAGACTGGGACTGCCATTGTGTTAAGGGATTAGATGGAGGGGAATTTGTTAAGTGTGTACAAGACAATTTTCTGATTCAGTATGTGGATGTACCTACTAGAGAAGGTGCAAAACTTGACTTACTCTTGGGAAATAAGGCAGAGCAGGTGACTGAGTTGTCAGTAGGGGAGCACTTTATGACAGCGACCGTAATTTTATTAGTTTTAAAATAGTGATGGAAAAGGATAGACCAGAAGTAAAAGTTGAAGCTCTAAATTGGAGAAAGGCCACGTTTGATGGTATTAGGCAAGAACTTTCAAAAGCTGATTAGAAGCAGACGTTCACAGGTAAAGGGACGGCTTGGAAAATGGGAATCCATCAGAAATGAGATAACGAGCATCCAGAGACAGTATACTCTTGCTAGAGTGAAAGGAAAGGCTGGTAGGTATTGGGAATGCTGGATGGAAAAAGAAATTGAGGGTTTGGTTAAGATAAAGAAGGAAGCATATATCAGGTATATAGCAGAGTATAAAGGCAGTCAGAGTATACCTAAGAGGGAAATCAGAAGGACAAAAAGGGGACATGAGATAGCTTTGGCAAATAGAGTTAAGGAGAATTCAGAGGGTTTTTACAAATATATTACGGACAAAGGGGTAACTAGGGAGAGAATAGGACAGCCCCTCAAACATCAGCAAGCTGGTCTTTGTGTGGAACTTCAGGATATGGGGGAGATACTAAATGAGTATTTTGCATTAGAATTACTGTGGAAAAGGATGTGGCAAATGTGGAATATAGAACATTACAGCGCAGTACAGGCCCTTCAGCCCTTGATGTTGCGCCGACCTGTCATACCAATCTGAAGCCCATCTAACCTACACTATTCCATGTACGTCCATATGCTTGTCCAATGACAACTTAAATATACTTAAAGTTGGCTAATCTACTACTGTAACTGAAATCTACTACTGTTACAGGCAAATTATTCCGTACCCTTACTACTCTGTGAGTAAAGAAACTACCTCTGACATCTGTCCTATATCTATCACCCCTCAATTTAAAGCTATGCCCCCTCGTGCTCGCCGTCCCCATACTTGGAAAAAGGCTCTCCCTGTCCACCCTATCTAACCCTCTGATTATCTTATATGTCTCTATTAAGTCACCTCTCAACCTTCTTCTCTCTAACTAAAACAGCTTCAAGTCCCTCAGCCTTTCCTCGTAAGACCTTTCCTCCATACCAGGCAACATCCTAGTAAATCTCCTCTGCACCTTTTCCAAAGCTTCCACATCCTTCTTATAATGCGGTGACCAGAATTGTATG
Source organism: Hemiscyllium ocellatum (assembly GCF_020745735.1). Lineage (NCBI taxonomy): Eukaryota > Metazoa > Chordata > Chondrichthyes > Orectolobiformes > Hemiscylliidae > Hemiscyllium > Hemiscyllium ocellatum. The sequence continues at coordinate 16,456,385 of NC_083421.1, forward strand.
CAATACTCCAAGTGCGGCCGCACCAGAGTTTTGTACAGCTGCAGCATAACCTCATGGTTCCGGAACTCGATCCCGCTATTAATAAAAGCTAAAACACTATGCCTTCTTAACAACCCTGTTAACCTGGGTGGCAACTTCCAAGAATCTGTGTACCAGGACACCGAGATCTCTCTGCTCATCTGCACTACCAAGAACCTTACCATTAGTCTAGTACTTTGCATTCCGGTTACTCCAACCAAAGTGAATCACCTCACACTTGTCCACATTAAACTCCATTTGCCACCTCTCAGCCCAGCTCTGCAGCTTATCTATGTCTTTCTGTAACCTACAACATCCTTCGTCACTATCCACAGCTCCACCACCCTTCGTGTCGTCCTCATATTTACTAACCCACTCTTCTACACCCTCATCCAGGTCGTTTGTGAAAATGACGAACAGCAGTGGACCCAACACTGACCCTTGCGGTGTACCACTAGTAACTGGACTCCAGGATGAACATTTCCCCATCAACCACCACCCTCTGTCTTCTTTCAGCAAGCCAATTACTGATCCAAACTGCTATATCTCCCACAATCCCATTCCTCTGCATTTTGTACAATAGGCTACTGTGGGGAACCTTATCGAACACCTTGCTGAAATCCATATACACCACATCAACTGGTTTACTCTCATCTACCTGTTTGGTCACCTTCTCAAAGAACTCAATAAGGTTTGTGACGCACGAACTACCCTTCACAAAACCCTGCTGACTATCCCGAATCAAATTATTCTTTTCTAGATGATTACAAATCCTATCTCTTATAACCTTTTCCAACACTTTACCAACAACTGAAGTAAGGCTCACTGGTCTATAGTTACCAGGGTTGTCTCTACGCCCCTTCTTGAACAGGGGAACCACATTTGCTATCCTCTGTAGGGAATGTAGGGAAATAGATGGTGACATCTCGAAAAATGTCCATATTACAGGGGAGGAAGTGCTGGATATCTTGAAACACATGAAAGTAGATAAACCTCAGGACCTGATCAGGTGTACCCTAGAACTCTGTGGGAAGCTAGGAAAGTGATTGCTGGACCTCATGCTGAGACATTTGTATCATCGATAGTCACAGGTGAGGTGCTGGAAGACTGGAGGTTGGCAAAATTGATGCCACTGATTTAGAAGGGTGGTAAGGACAAGCCAGGGTACTATAGACTAATAAGATTAACGTCAGTGATGGGAAAGTTGTTGGTGGGAATCCTCAGGGACAGGATGCACATGTATATGGAAAGGCAAGCACTGATTAGGAATAGTCAACATGGCTTTGTGCGTGGGAAATCATGTCTCAAAAATTGATTGGGTTTTTTGAAGAAGTAACAAAGAGGATTGATGAGGTCAGAGTGTAGCCATGATTTCTATGGACTTCAGTAAGGTGTTCGACAAGGTTCCACATGGGAGACTGTTAGCAAGGTTAGATCTCATGGAATGAGGGATAACGAGCCATTTGGGTACAGAACTGGCTCAAAGATAGAAGACAGAGGGCGGTGGTGTAGGGTTGTTTTCCACACTGGAGGTCATGACCAGTGGAGTGCCACAAGGATCACTGTGTCCACTACTTGTAATCATTTATATATATGATTTGGATGTGACCATAAGAAGTACAGTTAGTAAGCTTACAGATGACACCAAAGTTGGAGGTGCAGTGGACAGCGAAGAGGGTTACCTCAGATTACAATGGGATCATGATCAGATGGGGCAATGGGCTGAGGAGTGGCAGATGGAGTTTAATTTAGATAAATGCGAGGTGTTGCATTTTGGAAAAGCAAATCAGGGCAGCACTTATACACTTAATGGTAAGGTTTTAGGGGGTGTTATTGAACAAAGAGACCTTGGAATGCTGGTTCATAGCACCTTGAAAGTGGAGTCGCACGTAGATAGGATAGTGAAGAAGGCGTTTCCTTTATTGGTCAGAATATTGAGTACAGCAGATGGGAAGTCATGTTGTGGCTGTACAGGACATTAGTTAGGTCACTGTTGGAATATTGCATGTATTTCTGGTCTCCTTCCTATCAGAAAGATGTTGTGAAACCTGAAAGTGTTCCAAAACATTCACAAGGATGCTGCCAGGGTTGGTGGATTTGAACAATAGGGAGAGGATGAATAGAGTCATAGAGATATACAGGTCCAACCTGTCCATGCTGACCAGATATCCCAATCCAATCTAGCCCCACCTGCCAGCACCCGACCCATATCCCTCCAAACCCTTCCTATTCATATACCCATCCAAATGCCTCTTAAATGTTGCAATTGTATCAGCCTCCACCACATCCTCTGGCAGCTCATTCCATGCACATACCACCCTCTGCGTGAAAAATTGCCCATTAGGTCTCTTTTATATCTTTCCCCTCTCACCCTAAACCTATGCCCTCTAGTTCTGGACTTCCCAACCCCAGGGAAAAAACTTTGTCTAATTGTCCTATCCATGCCCCTCATAATTTTTTAAACCTCTATACCTCAGCCTCTGACGCCCCAGGGAAAACAGCCCCAGCCTGTTCAGCTTCTCTGTGTAGCTCAGATCCTCCAACCCTGGCAACATCCTTGTAAATCTTTTCTGAACCCTTTCAAGTTTCACAACATCTTTCCAATAGAAAGGAGACCAGAATTGCGCACAATATTCCAACAGTGGCCGAACCAATGTCCTGTACAGCTGCAACATGATCTCCCGACTCCTGTATTCAATACTCTGACCAATAAAGGAAAGCATACCAAATGCCTTCTTCACTATCCTATCTACCTACGACTCCACTTTCAAGGAGCTATGAACCTGCACTCCAAGGTCTTTGTTCAGCAACACTCCCTAGGACCTTATCATTAAGTGTATAAGTCCTGTTAAGATTTGCTTTCCCAAAATGCGGTACCTCGCATTTATCTGAATTAAACTCCATCTGCCACTTCTCAGCCCATTGGCCCATCTGGTCGAGATCCTGTTGTAATCTGAGGTAATCCTCTTCACTGTCCTCTATACCTCCAATTTTGGTGTCATCTGCAAACTTACTAACTGTACCTCTTATGCTCGCACCCAATGGGGCTGTTTTCTGTGGAGTGTCAGAGGCTGAGGGGTAACCTTATAGAGGTTTATAAAATCATGAGTGGCATGGATAGGATAAATAGACAAAGAGGGCATGTGTTTAGGGTGAGAGGGGAACTATATACAAGAGACCTCAGGGGCAACTTTTTCACTCAGAGGGTGGTACCTGTATGGAATAAGCTGCCAGAGGAAGAGGTGGAGGCTAGTACAATTGCAACATTTAAATGACATCTGGACGGGTACATGAATAGGAACTGTTGGAGGGATATGGGCCGGGTGCTGGTATGTTGAATCTAGATTGGGTTGGGATATCTGTTCGGCATGGGCATGTTGGACCGAAGGGTCTGTTTCCGTGCTGTACATCTCTGTGACTCTGTGTCTGACATGATCTTATACACTTCGATAAGACCATCCCTCAGTCTCCTATGTTCTAAAGAAAAAAGTTCCTCATTTATCCAACTTTTCCCTGTAACTTGGATTGTTGAGTCCTGGCAACATCCTTGTAAATTTCTTCTGCAACCTTTCCTGTACAATAACATCCTTCCAATAGCAAGGTGACCAAGATGGAATACAACACTCCAAGTGCAGCCTCATCAACATCCTGTACAACTGCAACATAACTTCCCAACTTCTATTTTCAATGTCCTGACTGATATGAAGGCCAATTTGCCAAAAGCCCTCTTCACTGTCCTGTCTACCTGTGACTCCACTTTCCAAGATCCTTCTGTTCTACTACACTTCTTAACACCCTCCATTCACCATGAAACTCCTACTTTGATTTGACTTTCCAAAATGAAAGACCTCACACTTATCTATATTGAACTCCGTTCACCGTTTCTCGTCCCACATCCCCAGCTGATCAAAGTCCTGCTGCAATTTCTGACAACCTTTCTCACTGTCCACAATACCGCATATTTTAGTGTCATCGCCAAACTCACCAATCATGCCTTGTCCATTCACATCCAAATCATTGAGAACGCTATGGACCCTGCACTGATCCCGAGGCACTCAACTAGTCACACGCCTTCAGTCTGACAAACATCCTTCCACGATTACCCTCTGCTTCCTACCATCAAGCCAGTCGTGTATCCAGTTTGCCAGCTCGCTCTAGATTCCATGCAATCTAACTTCCCAGAGCAGCCTACCATGTAGAACCTTATCAAAGGCTTTACTGAGATTCATATAGACTATGTCTACTGCCCTGCCCTCATCAGCCTTCTTTCTCACCTCATTGAAGAGCTCTAACAAATTTGTGAGGCATGATCACCCACTCACAAAGCCACGCTGAGCACTCCTAATCAAACCCTGTCTTTCGAAATGCATGTATATCTTATCCCTCAAAATCTTCTCAAGTAACTTATCTAAGATAGATGTTAAGCTCACTGATCTATAGTTCCCAGGATTTTCTTTGCAGTCCTTCTTAAATAAGGGCAAAACATTTGCGACCCTCCTGTTTTCCGGGACCTCACCCATGGCAAAAATATCAGCCTTCGCACCAGACAATTCTTCTCTAGCCTCTTGCAATGTTCTTGGATATATTTGGTCTGGACCAGGGGATGTAGCCACTTTCATACATATAGCACCTCCTCTACTGTGATATGGACTGTCCCCAAGATATGATCACGAACATCCCCAAGTTCCCAAGTTTTTGTGTCTTTCTCCACGGTAAACACAGGAGAAATATTCATTGAGAACCTCACCCATCTCCTGCGACTCAACACATACACGTCTGCTTTGGTCCTAGAGGGTACCTACTCCCTCTCTAATTATTCTTCTTCCTTTAATATACTTAAAGTGCTTGTTTGGATTCACTCTAAGCTTTGCAACCAAGGCTACCTTGAGCCCCCTTTTCGCCCTGCTGATTGCCTTCTTTAGTAGATGCTCATATTACTTGGGATACCCTTGATTCCATATGCCTGTACCTGAGCCATGCCTCCTTTTTTCTGGTCAAAGCCTCAAAATCTCTTCTCATCCAGGGTTCCCTAATCTTGCCATTCTTACCCTTGACCCTCACAGGAACATATGGACCTTGAACTTGAGTTATCTTAATTTGAAAGCTCCCTACTTTCCAGAGGTCCTTTTGCCTTCAAACGAACTACTCCAACCAACTAGTCATAAGCCTTTTTTTTGAGGAATGTGGAGGGTGAAGGAGGGTGAGAGCTAAATACGGGGTTGGGGGAGGGGAGTGGTGAGGGCAACAGGTGCATGCAGATAGAAGGCAATTGTGATAGGTTGGTGGGAAAGGTGGGAAGGAAGATTGGCGGGTAGGACAGTTCAAGAGGGCGGTGCCGGGTTGGAGAGTTGGATCTGGGATGAAGTGTGGGGAGGGGTGATAAGGAAAATGATGAAGTCGATATTGATGCTGTGTGGTTGGAGGGTCCCAAGGCAGAAGATGTGGCGTTCTTCCTCCAGGCATCGGGTCGTTTGGATTTAGCAGTGGAGGGTGCCCAGGGCGTTGCATGACCCTGGGGGAATGGGAACGAATGTTGAAATGGTCAGCCATAGAGCAGTGGGGTTGTTTGGTGCGTGTGTCCTGGAGATGATGCCTGAAATGCTCTGCAAGTTAGTGCTTGGTCTTCCTGACGGACAGGAGACCACATCAACAGCAACAATCTGGACATGGCCAACCTATCCATCCTCCTTCCCACCTATCTGCTCCACCCTCCCCTCCAGCTATCACAATCACTCTCCACCTACACCCACCTACCTTCCCCTCAGCCCACCCCTACCCTCCTATTTATCTCTCAGCCCCCTTTCCTCACCTTCCACATTCCTGAAGAAGAGCTTATGTCCAAACATTGACGGTCCTCCTCCTCAGCTGCTGCCTGACCTGCTGTGCTTTTCCAGCATTACACTTTATGACTCTATCTCCAGCATGTGCAGACCTCACTGTCACAACTTTTGGTACAAGAAAATGTTCACTTTCTCTCTCTGCAAATTAAACATCCTGGAAACAAATCTGCACTTGGACTGCTTAACCTTCTCAGCTCCAAGGCAGATTATCTCAGCTTCTGCTACTTCTCCACAAAAGAGAAACCTATTTTAATTTATTAAGACCCTAAGACCATAAGACATAGGAGTGAAAGTAAGACCATTTGGCCCATCAAGTCCACTCCGCCATTCAATCATGGCTGATGGGCATTTCAACTCCACTGACCCGCATTCTCCCCGTAGCCCTTAATTCCTTGTGACATCAAGAATCTATCAATCTCTGCCTTGAAAACATTTAGTGTCCCGGCCTCCACTGCACTCTGCGGCAATGAATTCCACAGGCCCACCACTCTCCAGCTGAAGAAATGTCTCCGCAATTCTGTTCTGAATTGACCCCCTCTAATTCTAAGGCTGTGTCCACGGGTCCTCGTCTCCTCGCCTAACGGAAACAATTTCCTAGCGTCCACCCTTTCCGAACCATGTATTATCTTGTAAGTTTCTATTAAGTCTCCCCTTAATCTTCTAAACTCCAGTGAATACAATCCCAGGATCCTCAGCCGTTCCTCATATGGTAGACCAACCATTCCAGGGATCATCCGTGTGAATCTCCGCTGGACATGTTCCAGTGCCAGTATGTCCTTCCTGAGGTGTGGGGACCAAAACTGGAGACAGTACTCCAAATGGGGCCTAACCAGAGCTTTATAAAGTCTCAGTAGCACAACGGTGCTTTTATATTCCAACCCTCTTGAGATAAGTGACAACATTGCATTCGCTTTCTTAATCACGGACTCAACCTGGATGTTTACCTTTAGAGAATCCTCGACTAGCACTCCCAGATCCCTTTGTACTTTGGCTTTACGAATTTTCTCACCGTTTAGAAAGTAGTCTATGCTTTTATTCTTTTTTCCAATGTGCAGTATCTCGCATTTGCTCACGTTGAATTTTATCAGCCATTTCCTGGACCACTCTCCCAAACTGTCTAGATGCTTCTGCAGCCTCCCCACTTCCTCAGTACTACCTGCCTGTCCACCTAACTTTGTATCGTCCCTTCATCCAGATCATTAATATATAATATGAACAGCTGCAGCCCCAACACTGAACCCTGCGGGACACCGCTTTTCACCGGCTGCCATTCCAAAAAAGAACCTTTTATCCCAACTCTCTGCCTTCTGTCAGACAGCCAATCCTCAATCCATACCAGTAGCACACCTCGAACACCATGGGCCCTCATCTTGCTCAGCAGCCTCCCGTGTGGCACCTTATCAAAGGCCTTTTGGAAGTCTAGATAGACCACATCCACTGGGTTTCCCTGGTCTAACCTACTTGTCACCTCTTCAAAGAATTCCAACAGGTTTGTCAGGCACAACCTCCCCTTACTAAATCCATGTTGACTTGTTCTAATCAGATTCTGCTCTTCCAAGAATTTAGAAACCTCATCCTTAATGATGGATTCTAGAATTTTACCAACAACCGAGGCTTTCCATCTTTTGTCTTGATCCTTTCTTGAACAAGGGGGTTACAACAGCGATCTTCCAATCATCCGGGACTTTCCCTGATTCCAGTGACTTTTGAAAGATCTCAACCAATGCCTCCGCTATTTCCTCAGCCACCTCTCTCAGAACCTTAGGATATATCCCATTGGGGCCAGGAGATTTATCAATTTTAATACCTTTTAGCTTTTCTAACACTTTCTCTTTTGTAACTGCAACCATATTCAACTCAGCCCCCTGACTCCCTTTAATTGTTGGGATATTACTCATGTCTTCCACTGTGAAGACTGACACAAAGTACTTGTTAAGTTCTCCTGGTATTTCCTTATCTCCCATCACAAGGCTTCCAGCATCAGTTTGAAGTGGCCCAATGTCTCCTTTTGCCTGTCGTTTGTTTCTTATGTATTGAAAGAAACTTTTACTATCATTTCTAATATTACTGGCTAGCCTACCTTCATATTTGATCCTCTCCTTCCTTATTTCTCTCTTTGTTATCCTCTGTTTGTTTTTGTAGCCTTCCCAATCTTCTGATTTCCCACTGCTCTTGGCCACTTTATAGGATCTCTCTTTTTCTTTAATACATTTCCTGACTTCCTTGGTCAGCCATGGCTGTCTAATCCCTCCCCAGATAATCTTTCTTTTCTTGGGGAGGAACCTCTGTACAGTGTCCTCAATTATACCCACAAACTCCTGCCATTTTTGCTCTACTGTCTACCCTGCTAGGCTCTGCTTCCAGTCTATTTTTGTCAGTTCCTCTCTCATGCCCTCATAATTACCTTTATTTAACTGTAACACCATTACATCCGATTTTGCCTTCTCTCTTTCAAACTGCAGACTGAACTCGACCATATTATGATTGCTGCTTCCTAAGGGTTTCCTTACTTTAAGATCTTTTATAAAGTCTGGTTCATTGCAAAGCATTAGGTCCAGAATAGCCTGCTCCCTTGTGGGCTCAATGACAAGCTATTCCAAAAAGCCATCCTGTAAGCATTCCATGAATTCCCTTTCTTTGGATCCACTGGAAACATTATTTACCCAGTCCACCAGCATATTGAAGTCTTCCACAATTACCGTGACCTTGCCTTTCTGACATGCCTTCTCTATTTCCCGGTACATGTTGCGCCCCTGGTCCTGACCACTGTTAGAGTCAAAAAGTCATAGATGTACAGCATAGAAACAGACGCTTGGGTCCAACTCATCCATGCTGATTAATTATCCTAATTTAGTCTAGTCACTCATATCATTCTATACTCTTCCCATTCATGTACACATCCAGATGACTTTTAAAAATTGTAATTGAACTAGCCTCCACCACTCCCTCTGGCAGCTCATTCCAGACATGCACCATGCTCTGCATGAAAACGTTACTTCTTAAGTCCCTTTTAAATATTCCCCCTCTTACCTTAAACCTATGTCCTTTAGTTTTGGATTAATTTACCTTGGGAAAAAGACCCTGGCTGTTCACCATATTCATGTTCCTCATGATTTCATAAACCTCTACAAGGTCACCCCTCAGCCTCTGACACTGCATGGAAAATAGCCCCAGCCAATCCAGCTTCTTCCTCGAGCTCAAACCCCGACAACGTCCTTGCAAATATTTTTCTCAACCCTTTCAAGTGACACCACATCTTTCTGAAAGGAAGAAATCAGAATTGTTTGCAGTTCTCCAAAAATGACCTCACCAATGTCCTGTACAGCTGCAACATGACCTCCCAACTCCTATACTCAATGCAGTGACCAATAAAGGCAAGCATACAAAATGCCTTTTTCACTATTCTATCTACCTGCCACTCTATATTGAAGAAACTATGTACCTGCCCTTCAAAGTCTCATTGTTCAGTAACACTTCCTAGGATCTTACCATCAAGTGTATATGTCCTGCCCTGATTTGCCTTTCCAATATGCAACACACCTCATGTTTATCTAAATTAAACTCCATCTGCCACTCATTGGCCCATCTGATCATGGCCCCGTACCTTGCTGTCCACAACCCTCTCAATTTTGGTGTCATCTGCAAACTCAGGAAACATACATCCTCTATTCATATTCAAATCATTTCAATAAATGACAAAAAGTTTTGGACCCAGCATGAGACCTTCTGGCACACCACTGGACTCAGATCAAAAAATGACCTTGGACCATCATAGAAGGACCACATGTGTATGTTACAAGGAACAACAGTCACGATATATGTTACAGAGAACTGCAGTCTATGTATATATTGAAGAAATCAGCAGTCCCTGGGAATTTTGTACAGAATAGGGTTCACAGGGAAGATTACAGAGAACTGCAATACCTATAGATATAATTGAGAACAGCAGTCACTGTGTATATTTTAGAGACCAGAAGTCCTCGTCGAAACTATAGAGAGCAGCAGTCCCCATCCACACTATAGAGAGCAGCAGTCCCCGTCTACACGGCAGGGAGCAGTAGACCCCGTCTATACTATAGAAAGCAGCAGTCCCCTTCTACACTATAGAGAGCAGCAGTCTCCGTGTACAAGTGGAGATTAGCGGATCCTGTATATGTTGCAAAGAACATTCTCTGTAGAATATAGAACATTACAGCACACATTCAGGTCCTTCAAGCCTCGATGTTCCGCAAACTTGTGGAGCCAATCTGAAGCCCATCTAACCTGCACTATTCCATTCTCATTCATATGCCTATCCAATGACCATTTAAATGCCCTTAAAGTTGGCGAGTCTACTACTGTTGCAGGCAGTGCCATCCATGCCCCTACAACTCTATGAGTAAAGAAATTACTTTCAACATGTCCCATATCTATCATGCCTCAGTTTAAAGCTATGTCCCCTCATGATAGCCATCACCATCTGAGGAAAAAGGCTCTCACTGTCCACCCTATCTAACCCTCTGATTATTTTATGTCTCTATTAAGTCACCTCTCAACCTCCTTCTCTATCGAAAGCAGCCTCAAGTCCCTCAGCCTTGCCTCATAACACCTCCCCTTCATACCAGGCAAGATCCTAGTAAATCTCCACTGAAGCTTTTCCAAAGCTTCCACGTCCTTCCTGTGATGTGGTGATCAGAAATATGTGCAATACTCCAAATGCAACTGCACCAGACTTTTGTACAGCTGCAGCATGACTTAGTGGCTCCGAAACTCAATCCCTCTACCAATAAAAGCTAATGCACCGTATGCCTTCTTAACAGCCCTATCAACCTGGATGGCTACTTTCAGGGATCTATATACATGGACACAGATCTCTCTGTTCATCTACACTATAAGAATCTTACCATTAGCCCAGTATTCTTTATTCCTGTTGCTCCTTCCAAAATTAATCACCTCACATTTCTGCATTAAACTCTATTTGCCACCTCTCAGCCCAGCTCTGCAGCTTATCTATGTCCCTCTGTAACCTGCAACATCCTTTGGCCCTAACCACAACTCCACTGGCCTTAGTGTAATCCGCAAATTTACTAACCCATCCTTCTCCCTTGTCCATGTCATTTATAAATATGACAGTGGCCCCAAAACAGATCCTTGCAGTCCACCAATAGTAACTGAACCCAGGATAAGCATTTCCCATCAACCACCATCCTGTGTCTTCTTTCAGCAAGCCAATTTCTGGTCCAAAGCCTCAATGCCATGCCTCTGTATTTTTGAAATAGCCTACCATGGGAAACTTATCGAACGCCTCGTGAAATCCATCCATCTCATCAACTGCTTTGCCCTCATCCACATGTTTGGTCACCTCAAAGAACTCAATAAGGTTTGTGAGGCATGACCAATCCTTCACAAATCATATGGACTGTCCCTAATCAACTTATTCCTTTATAGATGATAAATCCTATCTATTATAACCTTTTCTAACACTTTGCCCACAACCGAAGTAAGGCTTACTAGTCTATAATTACCAGGGTTGTCTTTATTCCCCTTCTTGAACAAGGGGACAGCATTTACTATCTTCCAACAGTCTTGGGGGTTAACAGTCTTGTTCTTGTAATGGTGTGGCTAGTGCTTCTTCAGCTAATCGTATGTCAATATGTGAACAATGCTGTGAGTTGAAAGAAAACAATAGTTTCTTTGATTTTTTTTGACATTTTATGTTTGTGAGGAATTCCTGGGCTAAATGGATTGAGTGGGTTGAGCCATTGATGAGATGTTGGAGAATCCATTGCACATTTTGGCTCACTTCTAAGTGGGTGTGCCTAGTAGGGAAACTATGGATCTGACTTGGGCCTCTGGTGTGTGTAGAGATTTGAGACTTCTGGTTTCATTTTTAGGTAATCTGGTCAATGACTGGTCAGGTGCAGGGATAGGAAAGTTATCCAAAAGAATGCTAGCAACATCCAAAAAGTCTTCCTTTTTGAAGGAAGGGCTGTAGATATCATATACATGGACTTCAGTAAAGCCTTGGATAAGGATCCCCATGGTAGGCTGATGGAGAGAGTGAAGTCGCTTGGGGGCATGGGTGTTCTCTCTGGAGATGGATAGAGAACTGGCTGGGCAACAGGAGACAGTAGCATCGGAAGGGAGCTTCTCAAAATGGAGAACCATGACCAGTGTTCCACGAGGATCCATGCTTGGACCACTGTTTGTGATAATCATAAATGATTTTGGAGGAAGGTATAGCTGGCCTGATTTAGCACGTTAGTAGATGATATTAAGATTAGTGGAGTAGCAGATAGTGAAGGAAACTGTCAGAATATAGCAAAATATAGATTGGAGAGCTGGGCAGAGAAATGGCAGATGGCATTCAATCCGGACAAATGTGAGGTGATGCGTTTGTGTAAAATCCAATTTACACCATAAATGAAAAAGTCCTGAGGAAAATTGATGTACAGAGATCTGGATGTTCAGGTCCAATGTTCCCTGAAGGTGGCAACACAGGTCCAATAGAATAGTCAAGAAGGCATGCAGTGTGCTTTCTTTCATTGGACGGGTATGGAGTGAAAGAGTTGGCAGATCATAGTTACATAAGGCTTTTTGGTTCGACCACATTTGGAAAACTGTGCAGTTCTGGCCACCACATTACCAATAGGATGTGGATGCTTTGGACAGGGTGCAGAGGAGGTTCACTAGGGTGTTGTCTGGTATGGAGGGCACTAGCTATGAAGAAGTTGAGTAGATTAGTATTATTTTCACTAGAAAGACAGGTTGAGGGGGGACCTGATTTGAGGTCTACAAAATCATGAGGTATAGACAGGGTAAGAATCTTTTTTTTCCCCCAGAGTGGGGGACTCAATTACAAGGAGTCAAGAGTTCAAAGTGAGAGGAGAAAAGTTTTTAGGGGAGATATGCATGGAAAGTTCTTTATGCAGAGGGTGGTGGGTGTCTGGAAACCAGTGGAGATGGTAGAGGCTGGCATGGTGGTGTTACTTAAGATGTATCTAGCCAGATATATGAACGGGCAGGGAGCAGAGGGATACAGATCTTTAGAAAATAGGTACCTCATTTTGATAGAGGATCTGGATCGGTGCAGGCTTGGCAGGCCAAAGGGCCTGTTCCTATGCTGTACTTTTCTTTGTTCTTTGTAGTTGAGTCCACACATTAGAACAACGATGAAGATTTCTTAGCTGCACTTGAACCCATACTAAAAACCAATAGACTCGCAGGTGAAATGCAACAGGCCCTCAGTCAAACAGTGGTCCCATCGCTTAACCAAAGACATGAATTAAATATCCTCGACACATCAGAGACCCTAGAAGGACTAAAGAAAAACAAAAGCATCACAATCCTACTAGCAGACAAAGGGTGCAGAAAATCACCAAAGGAAGGGGAGGGAACCTAAAGCAATCTTTATCATGAGCAAAAATGATGAGCAAAACCGTAGGACTAATAGCTGACAAGTGCCCTGGAACTGATGGCCTGGTTCTTTACCATTTAAAAATAGTGCCTGCAGAGATACAGAAACTGTTATACAGAAGCAGTCCTGCAGAGACTGGAACATCCAACCAACCAAAGCTATGGATTCCATATGTATATAACACATTTGTCGTCATCAAAAGCGCTAGGTTGGAGGAAATGCAATGACTCAGCAACAACATTTTCAACTGAATTAAAGCCACCAGAGAAGAGGAAAACAACAACCAACTCCCATTTCTGAATGTAATGGCAAAAATAATAACCAACATTGAATTCCAAGCCAAGGTATAAAAGAAGGAAATGCATACAGATCAAATCCTTATTTTCAATGCAACCATCCCAAAGTCCACAACCAGAACTAGGTTAGAACACTCGTCAAACGAACAATGACACACTGTGGGTGTGTTCTTTTTTTTTTGCTTAGTTCTGGGTGCTGTAAAGTTTTTTTTCAAGCAATAGATACTCAATAAATATTGTTCGCTGATGCTTATGGAACAGACAACGTCCTGAAGATTCAGGACAGCTGGATGCATTAGTCACCTGACTTATGAACATATTGGAAATGCCACAATTCCTACGACCACAAACCCACAGCCACACTACGTCAATTACTGTCATGGATGAAGGACCCCATACTCGTAACTTACAGAACCAATACAAAAAATTCCATACAGTGACTACCACAAATGTGACGCTGGTCAGACTGGAAGGAGACTGGATACCAGAATATGCAAACACCAACTGGCAGTAAAACATCATGATCAATTTTCACTCATCTCCATTTACTCAGACAAGAGGGCCATCACTTTGACTGGCATAACTTAACCAACTTGGAGAGGCTAACCAAAGACATGCACAGGAATTTCTAGAGGCCTGGTTCTCAACCCAGACTATTTACCAACAGACATATCAAAATGGAGCTATATATGAACCACTGCGGAGCAGGACTGGAAATGTCACAACACAACATAACAACAGAAAATGGTTAGTATCTTGGGGCATAATTTAAACTGCCAAATTTGAATTTGCTTTTGTCTTATAGCTACCCCGCTATTGTTAGCTGCTAGAGCAAATGTTACATTGTAAATTTTCCAGTATTGTGTGCCTCCCTAGGTCCTTGCTAGCTTTACACCTTAATACTGTAATACTGCCACCGTAATACTGTCCTTGACTAACAATGCCACACCTGTCCCTCTTTTACCACCTTCCCTGTTCTTGCTGAAACATCTAAACCCCAGAACCTGCAACAACCATTCCTGTCCCTGCTCTACCCATGTCTCCGAAATGGCCACAACATCAAAGTTGCAGGTTCCAATCCATGCTGCAAGTTCACCCCTTGTTCCGGATACTCCTGGCATTGAAGTAGACACACTTCAAACTACCTTCCAGTCTGCCGAGACACTCTTGCGATTTTGAAACCTTATTTATGACCTCGCTACTCTCAACTTCCGGTACACTGGAACTACAATTCAGGTTCCCATCCCCCTGCTGCATTAGTTTAAACCACACCCAACTCCTAACCCCCAATCGGAAATTTCCTCCCCAGGATATTGGTACCCCTCTGGTTCAGTTGTAGACCATCCCATTTGTAGAGATCCCACCTATCCCAGAAAAAGCTCCAATTATCCAAATCCCTCCTTCCTGCACCATCCCCGTAGCCATGTGTTCAACTCCTCTCTCCCTACTCTTCGCCTCGCTAGCACATGGCATGGGTAACAAACCAGAGATTACAACTATTTGTTCTAGCTCTAAGGTTCCATCCTAGCTCCCTGAATTTCTGCCTTAATATACACAAGGGACTGCTGTTCTCTTTAATATACACAAGTACTGCTGTTTTCTGTAACATCCATCAGGACTGCTGTTATCTATGATATAGATAGAAATTGATGTTCTGTCTAATGGACACAGTGACTGCTGTTCTCTAATATACATACAGACTGCTGATGTTTGTAATATGCACAGGAAATTATGTTCTTTTTACAATGTGTAGATAAGGGATTGCTATTCTCTATAATGTTGATGAGGATTGCTGTTCTCCACAATGTTCTCAGGACATGCCTTTTTCGACAACATTACTGGATATTGCTGTGCTCTGTAATATACGCAGGAGATGGAGTTCTGTATATCTGCACAGGGACTGCTTTTCTTTATTACATATGTAGGTACTGTTGTTCTCTGATATATTCTTCGTGACTGTTATTTTGTACAATATTTCCAGGGTCTGCTGTTCTCTTCAACATAAACAACATAAACATGTTGCCTGTAACAAATGCAGAGACTGGTAATCCCGATAATTTTCTGAGGGACTGCTGTTCTTTACAGACTTATCGACACTGTTGGTCTCTATAATATAGCCTATAACTGTTGCTCTCTGTAATATAGATGGGAACTGCTGTTTACTGTAATATACGCAGGGACTGATGTTCTCTGTAATGAGACTGGGGCTACTGTTCTGTGCTAGATACACAGGGCTCTGTTCTCGAGAATATCACAGGGACTGCTGTATTCTATCATATAGACAATGACTGGTGTTTTCAATAAAATCAGAGTGATTGCTGCTCTCTGTATTATACAAGGGCACTGCCTCTCTAACATGAAAAGGTACTATGGTTCTCTATACTATAGGAAAAAGTGAGGACTGCAGATGCTGGACATCAGAGCTGAAAATGTGTTGCTGGAAAAGCGCAGCAGGTCAAGCAGCGTCCAAGGAGCAGGAGAATCGATGTTTCGGGCACAAGCCCGAAAGAATTCGGGCATTCCTGAAGAAGGGCTTATGCCCGAAACGTCGATTCTCCTGTTCCTTGGATGCTGCCTGACCTGCTGCGCTTTTCCAGCAACACATTTTCAGCTCTTTTCTTCTCTATACTACAGACAGACAGGGACAATAGCTAACCTGCATATACACAAGGACTGACATTCTATATGATGTAGACAGGGACTCCAGTTCTCTATAATATGGACAGGGCCTGCTAATCTCTATGACATAGAAAGTGACTGGTGGTCTGTATAATGTGGACAAGGACTGCCGTATGCGATTAATGTGGACAGGAGCTACTGTTCTCTATAATACAGACAAGAACTGCCGTTTTCTACAATATGAATAGTGATTGCTGCTCTCTAATATAAAGACAGGAACTTATGTTTCTACATACTTTACATAGGAATGGTTGTTCTCGATAAAATTACAGGGGTTGTTGTTCTCCATACTATGGACAGGGACTGTGGCTATCCTGAATTAGAAAAGGATTGTTCTCTTTAAATGCCAAGGAACTGCTCTTCTCTATAATATACACACAGACTTATCTTCTCGGTAATGTGCGCAGAGTCTGGTGTTCTCTATAAAATAGACAGGGACTGTTGTTCCCTAAAATATACATATGGAGTGCTGTTCTCTATTTTTTAACCCAGGGTCTGCTGTTCTCTACAATTTACACAGGGAATGCTATTCTCTGTAATGTAGAAGGAGATTGCTGTTGTATCATAACATGAACTGTTTTTCTCCATAATACAGACAAGAACCATTGTTCTCGATAACGCAGTCAGGTACTGCTGTTGTCTAACATATACACTGTGACTGCTACTTTTTAAAATATATCCCAGAAGTGCTGTCCTCCATTTTCACACATTGTCTGCAATTCTCTATAATTTACACAGATACTGCTATTCCCCAAAACATAGACAGGAAATGCTGTTCTCCATATTACAGTCAGGAATTGCAGTTCTTTGTAATGTATGCTGTGACTGCTGCTCCCTAAAATATGTACAGGGACTGTTGTTCCCAGTAATAGACTGTGGCTGCTGTTCTCTACACCTTTTCCAGGTGCTGCCGTGCTCTACAAATCTTTACTATATAAAGGACTGCTGTTGTATCATACACTCTGAAATGTACATATGGATTGCTGTTCTCTGATATACACAGGAACAGCTCTTCTCAAAAATCTTGCTGTTCTCTGTAATATACTCGGGAAGTGCCTTCTCTATAATACAGACAGGGACTGCTGTTCTCTAAAATATATACAGGGAATGCTATCATCTAAAATATTATTTGGAGATGCTAATGTTGGACTGGGGTGTACAAAGTTCAAAATCACACAACACCAGTTTACAGTACAGCAGGTTTATTTGGAAGTACTAGCTTTCGGAGCACTGCTCCTTAATCAAATCGTTGTAGAGTAGAAGATTGTGAGACACAGAATTTATAGCAAATCTGAAATGTAATCCCACAAACTGCTGTTCTCTGTAATATACATAGAGACTGCTGTTCTGTACAATATACATAGAGACTGCTGTTCTGTACAATATACATAGAGAGTGCTGTTCTTGGGTAATGGACACAGGGTCTCTTGTCACAAAGATTCCCAGTGACTGCTGTTCCCTATAATATAAAAAGAGACTGCTGTTGTCTAAAGTATAGACAGTGACCTGTATTCTGGTATCATGGACACGGACTGCTATTCTCTATAAGATAGGCAGGGATTGCTGACGTTTATATTTTGGAAAAGAACTGTGTGCAGCACGCGCCAAAGACCCGGGTTCAATTCCCGACTCAGGTGATTGACTGTGTGGAGTTTGCACATTCTCCCCGTGTCTGTGTGGGTTTCCTCCCACAGTCCAAAGATGTGCAGGGCAGGTGAATTGGCCATGCTAAAATGTCCATAGTGTTAGGTAAAGGGGTAAATGTAGGGGAATGGGTGGGTTGTGGGTCGGTGTGGACTTTTTGGGCCGAAGGGCCTGTTTCCACACTGTAGGTAATCTAATCTAAAACTGATGTTCTCCATTGCAGACAGAGACTCATGTTGTCTATAATATGCACAATGACTGCTATTCCCTCTAAAATTCCCAGTGACTGCTCTTCAATTAGATTACTTAGTGTGGAAATAGGCCCTTCGGCCCAACAAGTCCACACCAATCCTCCGAACAGCCCTTCACCTAACCCTATGGGCAATTTAGTATGGCAATTCACCTAGGCTGCACATTTTTGGACTGTGGGAGGAAACCGGAGCATCCGGAGGAAACCCATGCAGACACGGGGAGAATGTGCAAACAATGCTATTCCCTGTAATATTCTGAGGGGTTGCTCTGCTTTACATTATTCCCAGGGGACTGCTGTTTTTGACTGTTATTGGCTATAATAGAAAGCAGATAAGTCCCCTGGGCCGGATGGGATTTATCCTAGGATTCTGAGAATGCAAGGAGGATAGGGACAGTAAAACATCATGATCAATTTTCACTTATTCCCATGCACTCAGACAAGGAGGGCCATCAATTTGACTGGGAATAACTTAACCATCTTGGGACAAACTAAACAAGGACATGCACAGGCATTTCTAGAGGTCTTGTTCTCAACCTGGAATGCTATTAACAGACAAGTAGAAATGAACCCTATATATGAACCATTGCAGTGCAGGATTGGAAATACCACAACTTACCAGAACAAACCAGGGTCAGATTAAGAATGAATGGAGTAGTTCAACATGCTTCATCAGAAGATGCACTGAGGATGTTATCTAGCAGGGTGATGAAACGTCTGCTTGCAAGCCTACCAGCTCAGCCAAAGTAACAATTTAATGAGCTACAAAACCTTAACACAGCTACAGGTGCAACATGCTCAAAACAGTCGCCAATGGGAAACTTGCACCATCAACTGAAAGCTATCTGCAAACACCTTTTCTTCCTTCACGAATACCTCAGGAACAAGTTGCACCAAAAAAACCCCACAACTCTTGAACATGCCATCAGCATCAGCACAGAACCAGACAAAGAAAAGTCTTATCTTAAGAGAAGTTGGCCAAACGGATCCATCACAATGGCAAATCAGAAGCTCAGATAAGAAATGTATCCAAACAAATGCTAACCAACATAGAAAAGGATGTCCTAATATGTGAACAACCATAAAGACTCAAACAAAACAGACTTAACTGTACTCAAATCCACACTAAAAGCCAACTGACTCCCAGATGAAATGCAACAAGCCATCAGAAAAACAGTAGTACCAGTACTTAACATGAATTGAACACCCTCAACAAGTCAGACGGAAAGACCCTAGAAGGACTAAAGAAAGGCAAAAACATTCTAATAGGTACCTTGAAAAAGCACAAGCACGATTTGCAAATACAATTACATACCAACAAGTGGAGATGGAACTAAAACAGTTAGAAAACAAAATCTATACATTGAAGAAACTAAAACAGACAAGAGAAATCACCTAAGAATGAAACCAAAAGGGTCAAACGTCATCCACTTCTCCAGACTTCCCAAAGTACAAGAGCCAGAAGACCCACTCAGACCCATAGTTCCCACCAGGCACACCCATGCACAAGTCAAAAGAACTACAATGGAATCTCCAACATGTCATCAATGGCTCAAACAACTCAATCCTTTCAGCTCAGGAATTCCTCAAAACCTCAAAAACAAAATCGATTGAGACAAAATTATGGTTTCATTTGGCCTCTCAGTATGGTTCACATCCAATGACATACCACTTGTGAAAGAAACACTAGCCACACTACTAGAAGGATAACATGCTAAAATGACTGGACTTCTGCCTTACCACCTACCTCATCTTTAATGGTCAGATGCATGAACAAATCAATGGCACACCCATGGGATCACCCATTCAGGTACCATAGCAGAAGCAGTCATGCAGAGACTGGAACATACAGCCATCCCCTTGATCCAACCAAAGCTGTGGATTCAACATGTAACCGATACATCTGACATCAAAAACATGATGTTAGAGGAAACACACTGACTTATCAGTAACATTTTCAGCGGTATAAAATTCAGAGCAGAAGAAAATCACCAACTCCCAATACTGGACGTAATGGTGGAAAGAATGACCAACAGTGAATTCCAAACCAAGGTATATACAAAGGCAACCACACAGACAAAACCCTTCATTTCCACAGCAACCATCACAACTTCCACAAGCTCAGCTGTGTCAGAACATGTTTGAAATGAGCAATGACACACTGAAGCACCCTGGAACGGAGCTAAAATGAGAACACCTCCACAAAGGTTTGGCGAACAAATACCCAATCAACTTCATCCACTGATGCTTATGGAACACAAAGTCATGAAGACACAGTACAGCCAGATACACTGAACATACCAGAATATGTGAACACCAACTTGCAGTAAAATATCACAACCAATTGACACTCATTGCCATACACTCAGACAAGGTAGAAAATCAATTCAACTGGAATACTATGGGTACAGATCAATGATGCCCAAAGTCACCTCCGTGGATAGTAACAAGAAAATGTGCCACCCCTCACTTCCCCATCTGGGTGGCAACTTCCAGGGTTCGATGTACATGGACACAGATCTATTTTTCTACACTACTAAGAATTTTACCATTAGCCCAGTACTCTGTATTCCTGTTGGTCATTCCAAAGTGAATAACCTCACACTTTTCTGCATAAAATCCACTTGCCACCTCTCAGCCCAGCTCTATGTCCCTCTAATCTGCAACTTCAGCACTATCCACAATTCCACCAATTTTAGTGGCATCCGTAAAATTTACCAACCCATCCTTCTAGGCCCTCAGGGGTCATTTATAAAAATGACCAATAGCATTAGCTCCAAACCAGAATATGGTATACCACAAGTAACTGAACTCCAGTGTGAATATTTCCCATCAACCACCATCCTCTGTCTTCTTACAGCAAGCCAATTTTTGATCCAAACCATCAAGTCACCTTCAAATCCACACCTCCATATTTTGTGCAATAACCTACCGTGGGGAACCTTATCAAAAGGTTTACTGAAATCCATATATACCACTGCTTTACCCTCATCCACCTGTTTGGTCACCATCTCAAAACAAAATTCAGTAAGGTTCATGGGGCATGACCAATCCTTCATAAAACAGTGCTGACTACCCCTAATCAACTTATTGCTCTGATGATTATAAATCCTCTTATTACCGTTTCTAACACTTTACCCACAACCAGAGTAAGGCTCACTGGTCCAGTATTACCAGGGTTGTCTCTACTCTCCTTGAAGGAGAGTACAACATTTGCTATTCTCCAGTCTTCTGGCACTATTCCTGTAGATAATGACAACATTAAAGATCAAAGCCAAGGCTCTGCAATCTCTTCCTTGGCTTCCCAGAGAATCCTAGGATAAATCCCATCTGGCTCAGGGGACTTTATTTTCCAGAATTGCTAACACCTCCTCATGAACCTCAATCCAGTCTAGTCTAGTTTCCTGCATCTCAGTATTCTTAACAACATTGTCAGTATTCACACTGGAAAAACAAAACAAATCATTTAGTGCTTCCCCTATCTTCTGACTCCATGCACACCTTCCTGCCACTATCCTGATTGGTCCTAATCTTTCTCTAGAAGTTTTCTTCCTGATCTCCCTATAAAGCTTTAGGGCTTTTCTTGATCCTACCAGTCAATGACTTCTCATGTTCCCCCGGCTCTTCTTAGCTCTCTAGGTCTTTCTTGGCTAAATTATAACTCAAGAGCCCTAACTGAGCCTTCACATCTCATCACAGACCTTCTTTCTCTTGAAAAACGAGATTCAACTTCTTTAGTAAACCACAGCTCCCTCTCTCCACCACTTACTCCCTGCCTGACAGGTACGTACTCAAAGACATGTAATAGCTATTGTTATGACATGGGGTAAGCCCTTCTGTTTTCTGTGTTACTGGTTTAAATTAGCAATCATCCTGTGCTGTCATCTGTTAAAATTTGAGAGGCAAAGAACTATCCCCAAAGTCACTATTTGAAATACAAAAAAATTAAGAACTTAAGTCTAACACAAAATTGCAGCTAACAACCATTTACAACATGTTTCTCTAAACTTATCTTTCACCTTCCCCTCTTCACTACTGGTCCGATAAAACTCCTGATTAAGATTTACAGAAAAATTCAAATTTCAAATCTTCTGTTTGTATTTATCTCTAGATTTTCTCTCCAGGTTGATATCAATGTTTTTTTCTGTGCAAACTCCTTCTCCAGACAGGTACCTCTCAGAGCTCTTACTAGCAGCCTACATCTGTTGGTCTTTTGGCAATTCTCTTTGCCGCTCTGGGTAACTGTTCGAAACGTCTGATATTTATACCCCAAAACATTTGATCGTTTCATTAGTTTTAATCTTGTCAAAATAACAAATTCAAACTTTGAGTTTGGTATCTTGGGGCATAATTTAAACTGACTGTCTGAATTTGAATTGTTTTTTGGAACCAGGCAACCCAGCTAATCTGGCTGTTTGACTAAGTATTCCATTGTTACCTTGTTCAGAATACTGGGGTCAGATCTGCTAGCTTTTCAATTCTCTTAAAGGTACAATACCCTACATCTTCACAACACTTCCTTGAATAAGCTCAACATTTTAATTGTGCCCATCCCCTGCAGTTTCCTTCCCCATCCTCAATCTTGCCTAAATGCATCATAGTTGCCTTTCTCCCAGTAAAGCCTCTTGCCCTGTGGTATATACCTATCCCTTTTCATCACTAAAGGAAATTAAGACAAAGGAGGCTTACAGTTGAGGCTTAAAGGAGAATTTACCCTCCCCTCAGGAGCCCAAACCCAACCTAACCCTAGTCCTAACACTAAACCTAATCCATTACAATCCTTAACCAAACCCCAAACATAGCACTAGCCCTAGTCCAAGCCATAGTCCTAACCTTAACTCCAGCCCCAGCCTTAAACCCAACCTAGACCTAAAACAAACTTTGAATGTAATCCTGAACTGAACCCAAAAGCTACCCCTAACCCTAACTGTTGAGGTGGGGTAAACCCTTCTGCTAATTTAAATAAACAAAGAGCTTGCCTCCCCTCAATCTATTAAAATGTGAGGGGCAGAGAACCACCAAATTCCACTATTTAAAGAAAGTTAATAATTTATTCTTTAATTTCAAAAGAGAACATTAAACAACACCCACAAATGCGAGCCTCCTTTGTTTTAAAAATTTATCTACCTCCCTCTCTATAACACTGATCCAATAAAGCCTCTAAAATTTAAAGCAAATCAATTTTCAAAACAATTTGTCATCTCGTGTGTCAAAATTCCTGTCTGTAGATTTCCTCTTGGTTGCCTTCAGTATTCTGCTGCAAAGATGTTACATACAAAAAAGAAGAGAGGCCTATCGATGGCAGTAGGTGGTCTTTGTCTCTGGTTAACAGTTCAAATGCCTGCTTTTTATACTCCCAAACATTAGAATGACTCATTGGTCTGATGTTTCAAAACAGTAAAGTTCAAATTTGATTAGGTTTCGTATCTTGGGATATAATTTAAACGGATTGGTTGACTTTGAATGATTGTGAAAACATCTCATTATCCGAGTTACAGCTCAAATGTTACATCTTCAACTTGTCCAGTACCCTCTGTGCCTGCACTCAGTCACATGACAAGTTCTTGCCAGCTTTCTCTTAAAGGTACAGTATACACCTTCAACTCCACATTATCTGCCCCCTTAAGAAAAAAAAATGAACCATCAGAGTTAAAAAGATGGCTTGATTTTTCTTCCTTACCATGACATCCATTGGACATTAATCTAAGTTCATATTAACCTCTGCACATACATATAAAATATTGATATCTATTCAACCTTATCTATTAAATCCATGATAATGCATCTGCGATAATATTCTTACAACCCACATGTACAATTTGTAAATTTAAAGTGTATAACAAGACTCCAAAATAGTCTCATTGTCTTTAAAGTGTTCCAAGAATGTGATCTGTGTACACAACCATCTCCAACATATTGTTTGTGACATACACATTAAAATGTTGTAAGGCCAGTACCAAACTCTAATTCTTTTGAGCGTAGAGTATTTTCTCTGGTGGGTATTGAGTTTCTTTGAAAAGTAAGCAACTGCCCATTCAATTCCATCATCATCTTCCTGCAGCAGTACAGCTCCAACTCCTATGTCACTCATCGATTGCAAACTTTGAAGGGTTTCATAAATTCAGTGTAGCTAAAAATGGTTTAATACTGCTTTTAAATTGTCAAATGCCTCCTGGCATTGTTCTGTCCACAGAAATTGTGTTCTTCAGCAAATCTGTTAAGTGCCACTTCACTGCTGAAGTTTGTTCCAAGCTTCCAGTAGAATCCGTTTAGTCCCAAAAATCGGAGCATCACTGAGGTTGGTCGTGGAAATTCCTTGATGCCCTTCATCTTTGCATTCCATGGGGTCAACCTGCCATGACCAATGTTATGCCCCAACAACGAGAGCTCAGCTTTTGCAAATTCTGTTTTCTGTAAGTTTATTACTAGTTTTGCTTCTCATAGTTGTTCAAAAAGCTCTGCCAACTGTACAGAGTGATCTTTTCAAGACTCACGAAAGATCACTGCATCATCCAATAGACTGCAGTGTTTGTTAACCCAGCCACAACTCTGTTCGTGAGTCTTTGGAATGTGGCAGGTGCTTTCTTCATTCCTAAGGGCATCACTGAATTGCTATAGCCCATTTGAGGTTACTAACCCAAATTTCTTTTGCTTTCTCTGATAAAAGGTACCTGTCAATAACCACGCAGCAAGTCCAACTTTGTGATGTAACTGGCTTGTCCAACTTTCTCTGTACAATCCTCCAGTCTCAGTATTGGGTAGGAGTCCAATCTTGTTATGGCATTGACATTCCAATGGTCCTCAAAAGTTGTTGTCCCATCAGGTTTGGGAACTAACACAATCAGCAAATTCCAATTGCTCTAACTCAGTTCGATAATATCTTCGTTGAGCACTGCCTCCACTTCCTTTTGGGCCTGTCTGGCTTTGAAAGGATTAAGCCTGTAGGGGTGTTTTAGCAGAACAGCATTCCCTACTTTCACCTCATGCACAATAGCATTGGTCCTCCCCATCTTATTCCTGCATATCGCCTCATACTGCTGCAACAAACCTTGCAACTATGTTCTTTGCTCCTGAGACAGATAGTTTGCTAACCTATCTCACTCCTCAAGGACTTCCTCACTGTTTAATGTATTTTGAGGCTTATCAAACTCCACAACATCTGGCTTTGATTCCTCACTCTGCACAGCAGTAATTAACAGCTGTTTCTCCAGTCCCTTTCTTCTCCCATCATTATAATGTTTCAACATTTTCACATGACATATCCGAAATAGTTTTTGCCATCTGGCATCTTTACTAGATAGTTCACCTGACTCAACTTTTTCTCAATTTGATAGAGATCACTAAACCTGGCTTTGTAGGGATCTCTTATCACCGGTAACAATACTAATACATCATCCCCACTGGAAAAACATCCAAATCTCAGTTTTTATCTGCCACCTGCTTCATTCTATACTGTACCCTCTTCAGGTGCTGTTCAGCTAACTCACCTACTCAATATAATCACTCCCTTACCTCTGATACATAAAATTTAAGTGTGAGATCTCTGACTTTGGTCCTTTCAATTTCTCTTTAATTTTAAAGGGCCTCACTGCATGTTCAAATATTAATTCAAAGGGAGTGAACTGAGTAGATTCATTTGGGTCATCTCTAATGGCAAACAACACAAATGGGATACCTTTATTCTAATCAGTTGGATAATTTGACAGTGTGTTCTCGACATGGTCTTCAAGGACTGATGCCACCTTTTTAAATCTCCCTGGAATTCAGGATGATACACACGGGATTTAAAGTACTGTATACCTAAGCTATCCATAACTTCCATAAAACTAAACCCTATATAAAGCTGCTAACTCCTCTATACCCTTTTTGCCTTGATACTCCATAATGGAATTACCTCGGGAAATCTGGGAGACACATCCATTATAGTTAACAAATACTGGTTCCCACTTTTAGTTCTCGGGGACCTCACCATCAATTATAACCCCCGTAAAAGGTTCTTCAAATGCAGAAATTGTCAACAAAGGTGCTGGTTTTATTACTGTCTATGGCTTACCTACCATATGGTAAAGATTAACCACATCCTTGTGCATTCCAGGCCAAGGAAAAATGTTTTTGTACCTTAGCCTGAGTCTTTTGTACCACTAGATGATCTCCTACAGGTAGTTTGTGTAACACAACCTGTCTGTATGCTACTAGCAACAATCTGTGCACTTCTATCCATTTCTCCTCTGCACTAACCTGCTGTGGTATCTTTTTTCCTCAGGATTATATCTTTCAGATTATAACCCTCCAGAATATTCTCTGCCTCCTTTTTTTAGTATGCATTAATATATATCTTTTATTGTCTCGTTTTTCTGTTGCAAGTCCCCGAGCCTTTCAGGACTAAACACTTCTGTCTGACCCCTTGCCTGGTCAGGTTTTTCCTGCACCTTGACATCAAACAGGGTGTCTGCTACCTGAACCTCAACTCTATCTTTCTCTTTATTTTTTACTTCATGCAGTGACTTATGATAGTGGGATCTGGTTACTGCACAGTCTGGGAAAATACCAGGAGATGTTTGTTTTAACAAAGTTTCTAGGTCTTCCTTGGGCTTCTCTACAGCAAGGGGTTATCATTTCCAACTTGGATCCTGTTAAATCATTCCCAAAAACAAACTGGATTCCTGGAACTGACACTCTCTATAACTCCCATTGTTACTTCCTCAGTCTTGAGTTGGCACTCCAACCTGATCTTACATAAGGGAATACTGTATCTCAAAATTATACTTCTTTCCCGTCTCCCTCTGTTCTTTGAGTAAACGTTTCCCACAGAGGCAAAGTCTTTATAGAGAACAGACACTAACTCCACACACAGCCCCTGCCTAGGATGTGCACTTTCCTGCAGCTCCTTTTCTTGGAGTTTCCTTCACAACTTTCGTTAATGTCACTGGCTTAGTGGTGACTTTACATATCCCACTTTACCACAGTAGAAACACCAAGGTTTATCACCTCCTTTCCACCCTGTTGGGCTTTTTAAAAAAAAAGACTTGTGGTAAATAATTATCAGTGGCCTCTTTGTTTCATAGTGTATGAAATCCCCTTCTCCCAACTTCTATCCCTCACAGGATGAGATTCTTGCCAGAAGTTAAACTTTGCCTTACCTGCCATCTCTTCTGCATTCACTTCCTGAACTTACTGTTCATCGACATGAATTCATATAATCTCTGAAAGTGAGTTTTTTAACACCTCCAGCAGAATAATCTCAGAGTCTCAGATCTTATTTTTAAGGCCTGCACCCATTTATCAAAATGACTATATTTAATTCTTTCAAACTCAACATCAATAGAATCTCATTCCTTCTTTATATTTCTGAACTGCTGGCCATATACTTCTGATACCAATTCATTGGCATTTCAAATAGCCTGTTTGACTTCTTCATAGTCTCTTGACTCCTCATCGGAGTGCTACAAATACCTCTCTAGCTCTGCCTACCAGTTTAGTCAGAACTAGTATTATCCACAAGTCCTCTGACCACTCCATCTGCCTAGCCAGTTTTTGAAATAAAATAGAGAAGGCTTTGACATTTCTCATCAAAATGAGACAGTGTTTTAACATATTTGTATGTATCACTACCTTCTCTTTTAATCTGTCCTGTTAACTCGAGTTTGCTGACTAAGTCACAACTTTTGAATTTCAAGTTCTCTTTATCACTCCCTTTCTTCTCTTTCTGCCCAGCTAAGAATCTTCTTTCTCTTTTTAAACACTCTTCTTTATCCTCTAACTCCATTTTCCTCAATTGTAATTAAAGGTTTGCTACCTCTACAGTTCTTGTCTGTTTCTCTGACACACGTAAGTGTGTGCAATTCCCTTACAACTGCAGCCTTACTTTCATCCTTAGTTAAACCCAATTCTAACCTCTTTGCTAATTCAAAAAGTAAAGGTCTTTTTCTTTCCTTCTGAAAATTTTGTTGACAAGTTTAGGAATCATCTTCAAACATCAGAACCTCTTCAATTTTCAGAGCCATTTCTCCCCCTTTCAGAGAAGATGCCCTACAGTATGGAAACAGGCCCTCCAGCCCAACAAGTCCACACCAACCCCCAAAGAGTAACCCACCCAGACCCCTACCATATATTTACCCCTGACAAATGCACCAAAACTATGGGCAATTTAGCATGGCTAATTCACCTGACCTGCCTATTTTTGAATTGTGGGAGAAAACAAGAGCACTCAGAGGAAACCCATGCAGACACAGGGAAAAAATGTGCAAACTCCAGTCACCCAAGGCAGGAATCAAACCCACATCCCTGGCACTGTGAGGCAGCAGTGCTAACCACTGAGCCACCATGCCACCCATTTTAATTTAATCAAACACAAAACCAAAATTAAACAAATTGCCCCATCCATATTTTAAAGATCAAGGACACTAATCAGCAAGTGTTTAAATCAGTTGGGATTTTATCTGTTCTAATCTGTCCAAATCTCAGACTGGGCCTGTCTAAACTTGTCCAAATCACAGACCCAAGCCCCCACACTGTTATAATACAGGACAAACCCTTCTGCTAATTTTAGCCAAACACACAGAAAAGCTCACCTTAATCTGTTAAAGTAATAGAACTACTCAAATTCCACTATTTAAAAGAAAAAAATAACAATTTATTCTTTAACTCTAAAAGAGAACATTAAGCAACAACCTACAACTGTAAGCCTCCTTTGTCTTAACAATTTAATCTACCTCCCACTCCATAACAATATTCTGATCCAATAAAGCCCCTACAAATTTACACCAAATCAATTTTCAACACCTGTTGTTCATCTTCATGCGTCAAACTCCTGTCCATAGATTTTCCTTGGGTTATCATCAGCCTTCTGCTGCAAAGATGTTTCATATGAAACAGATACCACATTTTTTTTTAGAGAGGGTCTGCAGACCATCTATCAACAACAATAAATGCTCTTTGTCTCCAGCTAACTGTTCAACATGCCTGCTTTTTATACCCCAAAACATCAGATCATCTCATTGGTTTGATGCTGTCAAAACAGTAAAATCCAATTGGGTTTTAGTATATTAAGGCTGTTTGATTGAATTTGAATGGTTGTGAAAATAACACATTATCTCAGTTACAGCTCAGATGTTACATCTTTAAATTGTCCAGTACCGTCTGTGCCTGCACTCAGCCACACAACAAGTGCGTGGCAGCTTTTCATCATTCACTATCTTTTAAAGGTACAGTATACACCTTCAGCTCCATAACGCTAACACTGAAGATAACCTTAACTTAACCCTAACCTGAGCTTTCTCCATTATCCTATCCTAGACTAAACCTAACTCAACTGTAACCATAACCATAATCCTAACCATAACCATAATCACAGCCATAACAATAGTTGTTGCCCTTGCTCTCCCCAACCCTAAACCTAAGTCTAAATCTAATTCTAATCCTGAACCAAAATTGAGTCCTAAATCTCACCTATAACTCTAGCCCTAACCCTAATCTTATTACTTACCATAGTCTTTGCCAAACCACAAATGTAGTTGCAACCCTAGCCCCAGCCATATCCTATCCATAACTCAAGCCCAATCCTCAGCTCTAACCCCAGCACAAATCCTAACCCAAACCTTAACCCTAACGGTGATCCAATCCTGAATCATTGACCTAGCCCTAGTTTTACTCCTAAATTCAGTGCTTGCCTGGGCACTAGCCATTGACCATGACCAAGTCCTAGCTAAAGTCCTAGCCCTAGCTATAGCCCTTGCCCTGGTCCTAACACAATCCCTAGTACTAATCCTAACTTAGTCCTAACCCTAAATCTAAACCTAACTCCATTCCAAGCCCTAAATCTAACCTGAACTATAGCCATGACTTAATCCCAATCTTATCCCTAACCGTAACTCCAACCATAATCATAGCTCCAACCCAAATTCTTACTGTGGGCCTAACCCTAACTCAACTCTAACCCCATCCCAAAATTTAGCCCTAGCACTAGCACTAGGTCAAAACTTTACCCTTATCCTAACCCTATCCCTAACCGTGATTCCACCCATAATCGTAGCCCTAGCCCTGGTTAGACCCCTAACCCTTACCATAGCCCAACCTAACTCTAACCCTTACACAGGTCCTAATCCTAGCCCATACCCTAAGCTTGACCTGAACACAAAACCTCAAGCTTACCCAAAACTGAAGCCCAACTTTAGGACGAACTAACACTATCCCTGAGCTAGCCTAATGCTGGACCTAACACAAACCCTGGCCGTAACCTTAAGCTCAGACCTCATCTTAGCTCTAATATAACCCTGACCCTAATGCTAACCCTAAATCTAACCTGAAGCCTAGCCATAATCATAATCTTACTCTAAATGCCAGCCATTGCCTGAGCTATAACACGCAGCCTCATGCTAACCCTATCCAGAACCCTAGCTCTAAAACTAACTGTAACTCTAGCACTTTGTCGTCGGCCTACCTATAACTCCAGTTCTTGGCATATGCCAAGCTCTGAACCTGTACATAATTCTAACCCTAAACTGACCCCAAACTCTAACCCTAAATCTAATCCTAATCCTAACCCTATCCCTAAATCTAGACCTTGGCCTCCCCTAAACCTAACATTAACTCTAAACCTAAACCTAACTCTAACCCTGACCCAAATCCAAGCCTTAAACCTAACCCTAGCCCAATCTTAAAACTACGCTTAACCTTAACCCTAGCATTATCGTTACACTTAACCAAACCCTAAACATAACACCAGACCTGGCCCTAGTCTGAGCCATACCTTAGCCCTGGTCCTAACCCTAACCCTAAACCTAACTCGAGTCCCAGCACTAAACTTAAATGGAGCCATAGTCCTGGACTAACATCAATGCTAAACCTAATCCTAGACCAAGCCCTAGCTGTAGTTCCATCCCAGCCCAGGCAATTTCCCTAGCCCTTACCCTAATCCTATTAATATCACTAAGCCTGGACCTAAACCTAACCCATTCATAATCCTACCCCTAAATCTCATCCTTGCCCTAGCCCAAACCCAAAGCCGAACCCCAATCCTAACCCTAACCCTAAACCTAGCCTTAAACCTAAGCCTAACCCAAACCCTAACACAAGCACTAACCCCAATCCTAACATTAACTCTAATCCTAAACCTAGCCGTACTGCTAACCCTAAACCTACCCCTAACCCTATCCCTATATCTAATCTAATCCTATTCCTATCCCTAAACCTAACCCTATCCCTAACCCTAGCCCAAAACCTAAATATAACCCGAACCCTACCCCAACCCTTGCCCTAACCTTAGCCTTAAACCTCATGCTAACCCTACCCCTAACACTAACCATGACTCTAACCCTAATGCTAGCCATAAAGCTGGCCCCAACTGTAACCCTAACCCTAGACCTAAACCTATACAATCCTATCCCTAATCCTAACCCTTAATCTATCTCTTGAGCCTAACCCTAAACTGAACCCAAACCTTAACCCCACCTGTCTCTCTGATCCTAACCCTAGCTACAACCCTAGCCCTAACCCTAACTTTATCCCTAATCCTAATCTAATCCTGACCCTAACCCGAACCCTAACCCTAACCTTATCTCTAGCCCTAGCCTTAGACCTAGTACTAATCCTAACTCCAACACTAACACTGTTTGGAAGGGATTGGGCAAAGTTTTTTTTCCACCCAGAATTATGATTCCATTACTCTATTGTTCTACTATTGCACTATCATTGACTCACACTGGGATATACTCTGATTGTCAGTCGCTCTCACTTAGATATAGTCCCTCTGTTGTGAACTGTCAGAGATATTATCCCTCTGTCACTGCCTGTTATTGAGATATAGTCCCACTGTCATTGACCTTTCACTGAGATATAGTCCCATCATAATTGCCTTCCACTGGGATATAGTCCCATTGTCAAGGACTTTCATTGAAATATATAGAGGTCTAATCAGGGAAGAATTTACACAATGAATGATAGGTCCTTCAAGGGTTTTGAAGAACAAAGGGACTTTGATGTACTAGTTCACATATCCTTAAAGGTTTCAGAACAGGTAGATGGGATGGTGAAGAAGGCATATGGGATGCTTGCTTTTATTAGATGAGGTGCAGAATATAAGAGCAGAGAAGATTTGTTCCAACTTTAGAGAACATTGATTGGGCCAGAGATGAAATATCTGTGTATACTTCTGGTTGCCACATTGCTAGAAGGAAATCATTGTACTGGAGAGGGTGGAGAGGACCAGGTTGCTGCCTGGGATGGAAAGTTTCAGGTATGAGGAGAGACTGGATGGCCTGGGTTTGTTTTCTGTAGAGCAGGGGAAGTTGAGGGTGATCTGATTGAAGTTTACAAAATTATGAGAAGTGTAGATTGGGTGGATCATGAGAATCATCTTCCCATGGCATATGTGCCTAAGATCGGAGAGCATAAGTTTAAGCTGAGGAGTAAGTGGTTTAGAGGGCATCAAAGGAAAAGCGTGTCCACCCAAAGGGTGATGGAATTGTGGAATGTGTTGCATGACAGGGTCATAGATGCAGGTACTCTTGCAATATTTAAGAAGCATCTGGACAAGCATTTAAAACGCTAGGCAGAAATGAGAACTGCAGATGCTGGAGATTAGAGTCAAGTTTAGAATGGTGCTGGAAAAGCACAGCTGGTCTGGCAGTCTCTGAGGAGCAGGATTCCTGATGAAGGGTTTTTGCTCGAAACATCAATTTTCCTGCTCCTCGGATGCTGCCTGACCGGCTGTGCTTTTCTAGCACACTTTAATCTTGACTTCAAATGCCAGGGTATGGGAGGCTATGGACCAAGTGCAAATGAAAGACTTAAATAAAGTCTGTTTTTTGGTTCTCTGCCCAAGTCTGCTGTTTATCTATACCCTGCTATTTCCTTTGAGAATCCACCTCAATGTCCATGGTCCCTTTTGTATTCTATCTGTTCCCATTGGTTGTAGCACAGTGAGGATATGAAATTTTCAAATTT
The DNA here is from genome assembly GCF_020745735.1 of Hemiscyllium ocellatum. Classification (NCBI taxonomy): domain Eukaryota; kingdom Metazoa; phylum Chordata; class Chondrichthyes; order Orectolobiformes; family Hemiscylliidae; genus Hemiscyllium; species Hemiscyllium ocellatum. The sequence continues at coordinate 16,489,451 of NC_083421.1, forward strand.
AATGAATGTATGAAGTCTTGTTTGAAGTTGGCAGAATTTTCTGGACATCTCCAAATCACTCCATGTCCTGTTAAGAAGTGGATGATCCTGCCCATTGACAAGCAAACACAACAGTGAAAATGGTAAAAGGGGAGGGGGGAGTGTGGACAGTATTACGGTGGCAGAAAGGACGTTTGAGGACTCATCTACTGAGGTAGTATAGGCTGAGGTTAGAAACAGGAAAGGGGAGGTTACCCTGTTGGGGGTTTTAGGCCTCTGAATAGTTCCAGAGATGTAGAGGATAGGAGAGCAAAGATGATCCACAATAGGAGCAAAAGTGACGGGGTAATTGTTATGGGGGCTTTAATTTTCCAAATATTGACTGGGAATACTATAGTTCAAGTACTTCAGATGGGTCAATTTTTGTCCAATGTGTGCAGGAGGGTTCCCTGACACAGTATGTAGACAAACCAACAAGGGGCAAGGTAACATTGGATTTGATATTGGGAAATGAACCCAGCCAGATGTTATATTTGGAGGTGGATGAGCACTTTGGTGATAGTAACCACAATTCGGTTATGTTTACTTTAGTGATGGAAAGGGATAGGTATATACCACAGGGCAAAAGTTATATATGGGGGAAAGGCAATCGTGATGCGATTAGGCAAGATTTAGGATGCATAGGATGGGGAAGGAAACTGCAGGGGATGGGCACAATTGAAATATGGAGCTTATTCAAGGACCAGCTACTGTGGATCCTTGATAAGTATGTACCAGTCAGGCAGGGACGAAGTTGTTGAGCTTGGGAACCATGGCTAAGAAAGTTGAATCTCTTGTCAAGAGGTAGAAGAAGGTTTTTGTTAGGATGAGATGTGATGGCTCAGTTAGGGCGCTTGAGAGTTACAAGTTAACCAGGAAAGATGTAAAGAGAGAGCTAAAAAGAGCCAGGAGGGGACATGAGAAGTCATTGGTAGATAGGATCAAGGAAAACCCTAAGGCTTTCTATAGGTATATCAGGAATAAAAGAATGAGTAGAGTAAGATTAGGGTGATTCAAGGATAGTAGTGGGAAGTTGTGCATGGAGACAGAGGAGATAGCAGAAACACTAAATGAATATTTTTCGTCTGTATTCACATGAGAAAAAGACAATGTTGTCAAGGTGAGTACAGAGGTACAGGCTCCTGGACTAGATGGGATTAGGATTCACAGGGAGGAGGTGTTAGCAATTTTGGAAAGTGTGAAAATAGATAATTCCCCTGGGCCAGATTGGATTTTTCCTAGGATTCTCTGGGAAGCCAAGGAAGAGATTGCCGAATATTTGGCTTTGATCTTTATGTCATCATTGTCTACAGGAATAGCGCCAGAAGACTGGAGGATAGCAAATGTTGTTCCCTTGTATAAGAAGAGGAATAGAAACAACAATGGTAATTATAGACCAGCGAGCCTTACTTCAGTTGTGGGTAAAGTGTTGGAAAGGGTTATAAGGGAGAGGATTTATAATCAGATAGAAAGAACTAATTTGTTTAGGGATAGTCAACATGGTTTTGTGAAGAATAATTCATGCCTCACAAAACTTATTGAGTTCTTTGAGGTGACCAGACAACTGGATGAAGGTAAAGCAATTGATGTGGTGTATATGGACGTATATTGATGTGGTGTATAAGGCATTTGATGTTAGGCTATTGTACAAAATATGGAGGCATTGGAGCAAAGATGATTTAACAGTTTGGATTAGAAATTGGTTAGGTGAAAGAAGACAGGGTGGTGGTTGATGGGAAATATTCATCCTGGAGTTCAGTTACTGGTGGTGTACTGCAAGGATCTGTTTTAGACCACTGCTGTTTGTCATTTTTATAAATAACCTGGTGAAGACATAGAAGGTTGGGTTAGCAAATTTGCAGATGACATAAGGTTAATAGAGTTGTGGAGTGACGAAGGATGTTATAGGTTAGAAAGGGACATAGATAAGCTGCAGAGCCGGGCTGAGAGGTGATAATTGGAGTTTAATGCGGAAAATTGTGAGGTGGTTCACTTTGGAAGGAGGAATAGGAATGCAGAGTAGAGGGCTAATGGTAAGATTCATGGTAGTGTAGATGAGCAGAGTGATCACAGTGTCCAGGAACATAGATCCTTGAAAATTGCCACCAAGGTTGATAGGGTTGTTAAGAAGGCATACAGTGTGTTCGCTTTTATTAGTAGATGAATTGAGTTTTGGATCCATGAGGTCATGCTGCAGCTGTACAAAACTCTGATGTAGCCGCACTTGGGGTATTGAGTACAGTTCTGGTCACCGCATGATAGGAAGAATGTGGAAGCTTTGGGAAGGGTTCAGAGAAGATTTACTAGGATGTTGCCTAGTATGGAAGGAAGGTCTTATGAGGAAAGGCTGAGGAGTTGAGGCTGTTTCCATTAGAGAGAAGAAGGTTGAGAGGTGGCTTAATTGAGACGTAGAAGATAATCAGAGGGTTAGATGGGATGGACAGTGACAGCCTGCAACAGTAGTAGAATCACTAACTTTAATGGCATTTAAATGGTCATTGGATAGGCATGTGGACAAGAATGAAATAGTGTAGAATAGATGGATTTCAGATTGATTTCACAGGTCAGTGCAGCATCGAGGGCTGTACTGTGCTGTAATGTTCTATGTTGTCTCTTCTAACTCATTGCTATTCTTGATTTGTTTAACTTTGACCAACAATCCTGCATGAAATTGATTTACTCCTTTTACAAGTTAAGCAAGGCCAGGTGTCAACACTTTCTTACTTCCTTCACAATTGGTTTGAATAAATTCCTTTTTAAATATCCGTGTTGTTATAAACTGCTGCTTGTATCACACTTTTCAAAACTTTGTTTATTTCACATTACCGTCAGGGAGAAACCTGGAGACAGAGAACAACTTTAAAGGAAGGTAGGAAGTAAAGATGAGAAAATGCTTCAAAACTGTATTGTAAAACATTTAGGTTGTGAATTTTTGCCTGAAACTCCCATCATCATGGAGGAGTGATGAACTGCTGAGTATGTAGACTGTGGAAAAGGCTCCGACAGATTTTGTCAAACCAAGGCAACAATGCCCCAATGGGAAAGGTCGAAATTTTCTTCCACTTTCCTAAGCACTAATGATAGAATTATTCTAATCATATGGGGACCTTTAAATAGTAATAAGAGCTTGACAGTAGAGCTTGGGAATTTGTTAAAATCAGCGAAAATGTCAACAAATCTGCAAGATAACAGGCCAGATTAGCAGCTATTTTGAGGTGAGCAAGCTGATTGCAATAATAACTGCCAGCAATCCCTTTTGAATCTTAGACTCCCCACAGTGCAGAAAGAGCCCATTGAATCTGTACCGAACCTCTGAAGAGCTCCTAACCAGACTGCCTTACCCACCTTATCCCATTTACCATGGCTAATCCACCTAGCCTGCACATCTTCAGACTGTGAGAGGAAACTGGAGCACTCAGCGGAAACTGATGCAGACACGGAAAGAACATGCACCAAGCTCCTCACAGATAGTCACCCAAGGCAGGAATTGAACTTGGGTCACAGAGATGTACAGCACGGAAACAGACCCTTCGGTCCAACTCGTCCATGCCAACCAGATATCCCAACTTAATCAAGTCCCATTTGCCAGCCCTTGGCACATATCCCTCCAAACCCTTCATATTCATATGCCCATCCAGATGCCTTTTAAATGGATCATTGGAGTTGTGAAGGAGCAGCATGCACCACTGAGCCACTGTGCCATCGCATCTGTCCCTATACTCAAGTCTTCCTGGCTCATGATCTTGTGGCACATTCCAAGATCCCAGTCTACATGCTGTTCAGCACAGTAAAGCTTGTGGCAGCTGCCACCAGGACACAATGGGGAAAGACCACTACCCAAGGTTTCTCTGCAGAAGTAAAATAGGGGTCCATTTAATTTTCAGACCTCCCCACTGAGTCGCAATAAATGTAAATATTTTTCCTACATGAATTTTAAAAAACGTTGTTTTTGCAACTGCGTGGTAGCCTTGTTAGATGTCAAATTCCAAATGTCATTTTATTTTCTTCCTTCTGTCTATAATGACTGTATGGAATGGATTGAGAACATTGTGGTTATACTTATAAGATATTTTTTATAAATATATTTTCACAATTTAAAAAAGCAATCTCATAGTGCAGCAGTCCCAGGGAGATCAGGCACAGACTAGCTGAAGTGCTCAGGTCAGTCCTTAAAGATCTTAAAGGGTTTGATGAACATCATCAGCGTGCAGTGAGTGGGTAAGAGGTTGCGTAAATGAACAATGGGTTGGTGAATGAGGTTTGAAGGGAGATCAACAAGGAGAAGGTTCATTCAGGAAGGCACCAAAAACAGAGAGAAGTTTTGTCAGGGATGTGCAAGAATGGAACTGAGACTTCAAAGGACAAACCTCATTTACTGTGACACATCCATTCCCTCCATCACAGACACTCATTAGCACCAATGTTTACAGTCTACAAGGTGCACTGCAGAAATTCACCAAGCATCCTGAGACAGCTCCTGACAAACCCAGTTTCATTTAGAAGGACACAGTGACTCAGTGGTTAGCTCTGTTGCCTCACAGCTGTAAGGACCCAGGTTTAATTCCAACCTTGGGTGACTGTCTGTGTGAAGTTTACGCACTCTCCTCTTGCCTGCATTGGTTTCATCCCAAAATCCAAAGATGTGCAGGTTAGGTAAATTGGCATACTAAATTGCCCACAGTGTTCAGGGATGTGTAGGTTAAGTGCATTCATCAGGCGTAAATATAGAGTAGTAGGTTAGGCAAATGAGTCTGGGAGGGTTACTCTTCAGAGGGTCGGTATGGACTTATTGGGCCAAATGGCCTGTTTCCACATTGCAGGAATTCTATGACCGTCTATTCTCATAAAGCACGGCACAGCACAGCCTCTTTGTACCATGATGTTCTGCCGAAATTTTATCCTACTCTAACATCAAACTAACCTATGCACCTTTCATTTTAAAATCATCCACATGCATATCCAAGAGTTGCTTAAGTGTCTCTAATGTATCTGACTCTACTATGACTATGGCAGTGCATTCCATGCACCCACCACTCTCTGTGTAAGCAACATAACTCTGACATCTCTCTTAAACCTTCCTCCAATCACATTAGAATTATGCCCCCTTGTGATAGCCACTACTGCACTGGGAAAATGTTTCTGACTGTCCACTCTATCTATGCCTCTCATCATCTTGCACACCTCTATCAAATCACCTCTCATCCTTCTTCACTCCAATGAGAAAAAGCCATGCTCCCTCAATCTTGCTCCAGTCCAGGCAGCATCTTCTCCACCATCTTCCACATCCTTCCTATAATGAGTCGTCCAGAACTGAACACAATATTCCAAGTGCGGTCTAACCAGGGCTCTATAGAGCTGCAGCATAACTTTGCAGCTCTTAAACTCAATGCCCTGCTAATGAAAGCCAACAAGCCATGCTCCTTCTTAACAACCCTATCATGCTGGGTGGCAATGTTTTGGGATCTGTGGTCATGGACCCAAGAACCCTCTGTTCCTCCAAGCTGCCAAGAATCCTGCCTTTAACTCTGTAATCTGCATTCATATTCGACTTTTCAAAAGGAATCTCATGACACTTTTCCAAGTTGAACTCCATCTGCTACTTTGCAGCTCAGCTCTGTATCCTGTCAATGTCTTGTTGTAGCCTGCAACAGCCCTCCACACTATCCACAGCTCCACCAACCTTCGTGGCATCAGCAAACTTACTAACCTACCCTTCCACTTCCTCATCCAAGTCACTTATAAAAATTGCAAAGAGCAGATTCCTGCTGAGCTCCAAGCTCAATACTTTCCATCTACTACCACCCTCTGTCTTGTATGGGCCAGACAGCCAGATTTCCCTCTATCCCATGCCTCCTTACTTTCTGAATGAGCCTACCATGGAAAACCTGAGCAAATGCCTTGCTAAAATCCATGTCCACCACATCCACTGCTCTATCTTCAGCCATGTGTTTTGTCACATCCTCGAAGAATTCAGTAAGGCTTGTGAGGCATGTCCTGCCCCTCACAAAGCCATGTTGACTATCACTAATCTAATTATGCTTTTCCAAGTAATCATAAATCCTGTCTGTCAGTAAGACTGACTGGTCTATAATTCCTAGGGTTATCCCTATTCCCTTTCTTGTAAAAGGGAACAACATTTGCCATCCTCCAAGCATCTGGTACACCTCCAGTGGACAGTGAGGATACAAAGAACATCACCAATGGCATTGCAATCACTTCTCTTGCTGTCCATATTAACCTTGGATATATCCTGTCTGACCCAGGAGATTTATCTATTCTCATATTTTTCAAAGTTTCTAGCACATCCTCCTTCTTAACATCAGCCTGTTTCACACTGTCCTCACAAACATCAAAGTCCTGCTTATTAGTGAATACTAAAACAAAGTATTCATTAAGGACCTCCCCTACCTCTTCCAACGCCAGGCACAAGTTCTCTCCAATATCCCTGATCAGCCCTACCCTCACTCTGGCCATCCTCTTGTTCCTCACATAAATGTAGAATGCCTTGGGATTTTCCTTAATACTACCCACAAATGCTTTTTATGCCCCCTTCTAGCTCTCTTAAGTCCATTCTTCAGTTCCTTCCTGGCTACCTTGTAATCCTCTCGAGCCCTGTTTGTCCTTGCTTCTTCAAACTTAAGTAAGCTTCCTTCCTGACGAGATGTTCCACATTTCTTGTCATCCAAGGTTGTTCATCCTACCATCCCTTCCTTGCCACAGTGGGATGAATCTATCCAGCACTTGCGCCAAGTGTTCCCTAAACAACCTCCACGTTTCTGTTGTGCATTTCCCTGAGAATATCTGTTCCCAATTTATGCCCTCCAGTTCCCACCTAATAGCATTGTAATTTCCCCTCCTCCATTTGAATACTTTCCCATAATCTCTACTGCTATCCTTGTCTGTGACAATAGAAAAGGTCAAGGAGTTGTGATCACTATCACCGAAATACTCTCCCGCCAAGAGATCTGACATCTGACATCTGGTGTTGCCAAGCACCAAATCTAATATGACCTCTCCTCTAGTCAGCCTATCTACACATTGAGTCAGGAGTCTTTCCTGAACATATCTGACAAAATCAGCTCCATCCAAACTATTTGCATGAAGGAGGTTCTAATCAATGCTAGGGAAGATGAAGTTACCTATGATAACAATCCTATTACTTCTGCACCTTTCCAAAATCTGCCTCCCAATCTGCTCCTCCGTGTCTCTGATGCTATGGGGTGAGGGGTGGGGGTGAGGGTGGGGGGGCTGGTTGCTGGGTGGTCTATAGAAAACTCCCAATAAAGTGACTACTCCTTTCCTGTTTCTGACTTCTACCTGTAATGACTCAGTAGACAAATCCTCCTCAGTGACCTCCTTTTCTGCAGCTATGATACTATCTCTGATGAGCAATGCCACTCCTCCACCTCATTTACCTCCCTCCCTATTCCTTTTGAAACACATATAACCTGGAATATCTAACAACTATTCCTGCCCCTGCGATATCCAAGTCTCCGTGGTGACCACAGCATTATAGCTTTAAGTACTAATCCATGCTCTAAATTTGTCACCAATTTTCCTTTGACACAGTTCAACCCATCATACTGACTGCAAGTCCACCCTATCAACTGTCAATTCTTCCTCACAGACTCCCTGCATTCTGTATCTGACTGTTCACTAGCTACCCCTTTCTCTGATCCACAGCTTCAGATCCCATCCCCCTGCCAAACTAGTTTCAACCCTCCCGAAGAGCTCTAGCAAACCTCCCACCCAGGATATTGATGCCCCTTCAGTTCAGGAGCAATCTGTCCTTGTACAAGTCCCACATTCTCCAGAAGGTATCGCAATGATCCACATATCTGAAGCCCTCCTTCCTACACCAGCTCTGCAGCCACATATTCAGCTGCGAACACGCTCTGTTCCCAGTCTCACCAGCCCATGGCACCGGTAGCAACCCTGAGGTTACTACTCTGCTCGTCCTGCCTTTTGGCTTCCAATCTAACTCCCTATATTCACTTTTCACATCCTCCTCCCTTTTCCTCACTATGTCACTGGTATTGGTGTGTACCTCGATTTCCGGCTGCTTACTCTTCCCCTTAAGAATTCTGTCGACTCGATCCGAGACATCCCTGACTCTGGCACTCGGGGCAATGTACCATCCAGGAGTCTCGTTCGCAATCACAGAATCTCCTGTCCGTTCCTCTAACCATTGAATTTCCTATCACTATCGCTCTCCTATACATCCCCCCTTTCCTTCTGATCCACAGAGCCAGGCTCAGTGAAAGAGATCTGGCCGCTGTGGCTTTCTCCCAGAAACTCTTTTTGTTTCATTTTTAGCAAGGACTATGCTGATTCTGTGGCAGGGCTTGGCCCTTGTACTATGGTTTTGAGTATCTGCACTTTCTTTTTTGCATGTGTTTTCACTTTTTTGGTGTTTGCACTGAGCACCTATTGGTCTACTGCGCCTTTACAAATGAACTCTATCACTGTGAGTGGGTCTGGGCCTCTATGGGTGGACTAAGCCTCTTTCGAGACTGAACCCCTGTTGAATGCTGTGAGATATCTATTTGTTGCATACTGGAGTGGACTCTGCTTTTGGGTGTGGACTCTGCCTTCAGGCCCGGACTCTGCCTTCAGGTGTGGGCTTTGTTTTGGTAATGGACTCAGCTTTTTCAATTGCTGATTTTATCACCTGCATTGTGTCATTGTGAACTTGGGTCTAGCAGGCCTGACTGTAAGCCAGAAGGTTCATAGGTTGTCCCAAAAGCTGTCACCCCGATAGCTGGAGGGTGGGTAAGCCGACCCAATGCCAGTTACCCTGAGAGTTGGAAGGAGGGGAAGTCTTCCTGAACACCATCGTCCTGAGGAAGGTGGGGGATGGGCTGTCCTAGAGGCGGCAGAAGTTGTGTCCGGGTGGACCAAAAGCCAGAAGATGCATAGAGACAGGCTAAGGTCCAGAAGGCATGTGGGCCGTCCTGAACACTGTCGTCGTGGACAGGTATAAAGAAGGGCTGTCCTTGAGGTGGCTGGAAGGTGCATCAGGGCGGTCTGAAGGCCGGAAAGTGTGTCAAGGGTGGGCGAGGGACTGACAGTGCAAAAGGTCTGACCAAGAACCAAAAGGTGGGTAGGCTGCTCCGACAGCCGGAAAGTGGGTAGGCCATCCTAAACGCTGTTGTCCCTGGATGGTACTGAAGTGGGCTGTCCTAGAAATGGCCACAAAGCACGTAAGATGGACCAAGAACCAAAGGGGTGGTTAGGGAAGCCAGAAGGTGGTAGAATATCCTGATCGCCATCGTCCAGGGAAGGACTGGCCTAGAGGTGGCCGGAAGGTGTGTCAGAGTGGACTGAGAGCTAGAAGGGACAAGGGGCAGGCCGAGAGCCAGAAGGGGTGTAGGGGCAGACTGAGAGCCAGAAGGGGCGTAGGGGCAGACTGAGAGACAGAGGGGCGGAGGGGCAGACTGAGAGCCAGAAGGGGCGGAGGGGTAGACTGAGAGCCAGAAGGGGCGGAGGGGTAGACTGAGAGCCAAAAGTGGTGTATGGGCAGACTGAGAGCCAGAAGGGGTATAAGGGATGGACCGAGAGCCAGAAGGGGTGTAGGGCCGGTCTGAGAGCCAGAAGGGGCGTAGGGCCAGACTGAGAGCTGAGAAGGGGTGTAGGGTGGTGAGAGCCGAGAAGGAGTGTAGGGGTGGACCGAGACCCAGTAGGGGCAGACTGAGAACCAGAAGGGGCGTAGAGGCAGACTGAGAGCCAAGAAGGGGTGTAGGGGTGGACTGAGAGCCAGAAGGGGCGTAGGGGCAGACCGAGAGTCAGAAGGGGTGTAGGGGTGGACCGAGATCCAGAAGGGGCATAGGACCGAGAGCCAGTAGGGGCATAGGGGCAGACTGAGAGCCAAGAAGGAGTGTAGGAGTGGACCAAGAGCCGGAAGGGGCGTAGGGGTAGACTGAGAATCAGAAGGGGTGTAGGGGTGGACCGAGATCCAGAAGGGTGTAGGGGCAGACTGAGAGCTGAGAAGGGATGTAGCAGTGGACCGAGAGCCAGTAGGGGCAGACTGAGAGCCGAGAAGGGGCGTAGGGGTGGACCCAGAGCCAGAAGGGGTGTAGGGGCAGATTGAGAGTCAGAAGGGATGTAAGGGTGGACTGAGAGCCAGAAGGGGTATAGGGGTGGAACAAGAGCAAGTAGGGGCGTAGGGGTGGACCGAGAGCTAGAAGGGGCGTAGGGGCAGACTGAGAGCCAGAAGGGGCGTAGGGGCAGACTGAGAGCCAGAAGGGGCGTAGGGGTTGGCTGCCTTTGGGTGGCCGGTAGGTGGGGACTGGGGCATTTAGAGTCATAGAGACTCTATGTACAGCATGGGAAGAGACCCTTCAGTCCAACCTGTCCATGCCGACTAAATATCCCAACCCAATCTAGTCCCATTTGCCAGCACTCAACCCATATCCCTCCAAACCCTTCCTGTTCATATACTCATCCAAATGCCTTTTAAATGTTGCAATTGTACCAGCCTCCACCACTTCCTCTGGCAGCTCATTCCATACATGTACCACACTCTGCATGAAAAAGTTGCCCCGAGGTCTCTTTTATATCTTTCCCCTCTCACCCTAAACCTATGCCCTCTAGATCTGGACTCCCCGACCCCAGGGAAAAGACTTTGTCTATTTATCCTATGCATGCATTTGCTGGTTTACTAAATGTCTGTGTGATATGCACTGTTTATTATTCGGTTGATTGGACTGTTTTGTATGTGACTGTGTCTATTTCATCTTTGTTAAATTAAGATGGGTTTACATTTCCCTGTGAATAAATTGTACGGGGGGGGGGGGGGGGGAGTCTGGGATTTGCGATTTCAGCTTTGCTGCCCCTTTCTGCTGTAAGTTGCTATTTATTGTTGACTGTTTATCTTTTCTGTATTTTTCAATATAAAAACAACTAGGAGACTGATAATTAATTCTGAAGCTGGTCACAGCCAGTATACTGTGCACTAGTAAATAAAGGGTGACTTGGTGATGGACAACTGGTCTCTGTGCGGTTATTTCAGAATTAATGCAAGATAAGGAAATAAAGTCAATTTCTTCAAGTTTTAGGGTTAAAAAGAAATCATTTTTTAACATGTTCAGACATGTACACCTCCTTTGCAGATGAGATTTGGACCCGGACCTAAGCACTTCATGGAGAGGAACTGTTTGGTTAACTAGGTAAACCAGTTCAATCTAGTTCCCACACTGATGATTCAAATAGTATAAATACAAGTGCAGCAGAAATTTCATGCAGATTGAATTTGGCGAATGATGAGCTACTAAATATCAACATATTTCTAAAAGTGTGACCTATAGCTAGCATTGAACAGTTTGTCATTGAATCAACTGCAGGTAAGAAAATAAAGTTTCTCCTGGCTTCGGACAGGGTAAACTAGCTCTTCTGGAGATTAAATATAGAAACCCAGCAGAGCTAGTAACATCTGTGGAGAGATAAGTTTTTGAGTCCAATATGGCTTTTTGCTTCTGAATATGTATACATATGATAGGGCGTTTAATAGGATTCCCCATGACAGGCTCATTCAGAAAGTAAGGAGGCATGGGATGCAGAGAAATCTGGCTGTCTGAATACAGAATTGGCTGGCCCATAGAAGACAGGGGCTGGTAGTAGATGTAAAGTATTCAGCTTGGAGCTCAGTGACCATGATGTTCTGCAGGGATCTGTTCTGGGATCTTTGGGTGAGGAAATGGAAGGGTGAGTTTGTAAATTTTCCAAAGATATGAAGGTTGGCGGAGATCTGGATGGTGTGGAGGGTTGTGGTAGGTTGACAGGATGCAGAGCTGGGTTGAGAAATGGCAGATGGAGTTCAAATTGGAAAAGTGTGACGTGATCTGTTCTGGGAACTTTGGGTGAGGAAGTGGAAGCGTGCGTTTGTAAATTTGCCAAAGATATGAAAGTTGGCGGAGATCTGGATGGTGTGGAGGGTTGTGGTAGGTTGACAGGATGGAGAGCTGGGTTGAGAAGTGGCAGATGGAGTTCAAATTGGAAAAGTGTGAAGTGAATGCAGATTACAGGGTTAAAGGCAGGATTCTTGGCAGTGTAGAGGAACAGCGGGATCTTGGGTCCATGTTCATAGATCCCACAAAGTTGCCACCCAGCTTGATAAGGTTGTTAAGAAGGCATATGGTGTGTTGGCTTCCATTAGCAGGGGCAATGAGTTTAAGACCCACGAGGTTATGGTGCAGCTCAATAAAACCATGGTTAGACTACACTTGGAATATTGTGTTCAGTTCTGATCACTTCATTATAGAAAGGATGTGGAAGCTTTAGAAAGGGTACAGGGGAGATTTACCAGGATGCTGCCTGGACTGGAGGGCATGTCTTATGAAGAAAGATTGAGGGAGCTAGAGTCTTTCTCATTGGAGTGAAGAAGGATGAGAGGTGACTTGATAGAGGTGTACAAGATGATGAGAGGCATTGATAGAGTGGATACCCAGAGACTTTTTCCCAGGGCAGAAATAGCTATCATGAGTGCACGCAAGTTTAAGGTGATTGGAGGAAGGTTTAGGGGAGTTGTGAGAGGTAGGTTCATCAATCATAGAATCCCTACAGTGTAGAAATAGGCCATTTGGTACAACAAGTCCACACTGACCTTCCGAAGAGTATCCCACCTAGACCCATTCCCCTACCCTGCTATAGTCTGTAGTTCCACTGAACCTACACATCCCCGAATACTATAGACAACTTAGGCTAATTTGCCTAACCTGCACATCTTTGGATTACAAGGTTCTTTACACAGAGAGTGGTGGGTATGTGGACTGCACTGCCAGCAGTGGTATTACAGTCAAATACATTAAACACATTTAGGCAACTCTTGGATAGGTACATGGATGACAGTAAAATGAAGGGTATGTAGGTTAGTTTGATCTTCGAGTAGGATAAAAGGCTGGCACAGCATTGAGGGCTGAAGGCCAGGTGCTGCACTGTACTGTTTATGTTCTATGTTCTGTGAAGAAGAGTCATACCAGGTGTAAAATATTAACTCACCACAGATACTGTCAGATGCTGTACATTGCCAGCATTTTCTACTTTTATGTCAGATTTCCAGTATCTTAAGTATTTTGCTTCTATTGGAGAGTAACTGATTAATTGGTTCAGTTCAGTCTAGTTCCTTCTGTTGCCTGGGCCACAAACGAGAAGCAAAAAGGTACAAAGAAATGTTAGAATGATTTAAAATGGCAAAAAAAAGCAGCCGAAAGGCTTTGTATCTTAATGTATGAAGCATTCTGAATAAGTAGAGGAACTGATGCTGCAAATTGACATAAATGGATATAATCACACAGCAATTACGTAGGTATGGTTACAAGGTGATCAAAAGTGGGAACTTAAGGGATATTTGAGGGATATTTGACCTTTTGAAAGACAGGAGGATGCAAATTTGGAGGAGCACTGTAACTTAGGGGTGAAATATGGAAGTGTGTGCGATCATCTCAGCTTGGATGATGGAGAGTTCATTTAGGCAGAAATAAAAATCACAAGAGAAAGAGTTGTTCATAGACTCCCAAATGGTAGCCACACTGTTGAAAAGTGTATAACTCAACAAAAAAATGGGGGCTTGTAAAAAAAGACCAATTCCTATGGGTGAATTTAATTTCATGAGTTGTTGCAATGGCTCATTGGTAGCTCTTTTGCCTTGCAGTGCCAGGGACCTAGGTTTGATTCCAGCCTTGGGTGATATCTGTGTGGAATTTGTACGTTCTCCCCATGTCTGCATCGGTTTCTGCCAGGTGATCTGGTTTGCCCCCACAATCCAAATTATGCAGGTTAGATGGATTGGCCATAGTAAATTGCCCCATGGTGTCTGGGAATGTGTAGGATAGGTAGGTTAGCCATGGTCATTGCAGGGTTATGGGAATGGGCTGGGTTTGGGTGGGATGCTCTTTGGAGGGTTGGTGCAGACTCATTGGGCTGAATGGCCTGTCTCTGCACTTGTGGAATTCTATGATTTTCTTTAAATATATAAAAAAGAAGAAAGAAGTCAAAATGAACATGGCCCCCTTAGAAAATGTATCTGGAGAGAGAATAATGGAACAAGGAAATGGCAATGGAGGTAAACAGATATTTTGCATTAGTCTTTATGCTGTAAGATATTTTGAATGTCTTATTAATGCTAAAGAATATGGGGATGGATTTAAATTCCATCACCTTCAGGAGAGAAGTAGTATGAAACAAACTAATGGGGCTACAGATAGATAAGCCCCTGGCCCTGATGGCCTTCAATCTAAGGATCCTGAAAGAAGTAGCTACAGTGATAATGGACGCATTAGGTGTAATTTTCCATTATCTTGTGTATTGGAAGCTTCAAAAAGTGCCAATATGTCACCCCTATTCAAAAAAAGTGGGTAACTATAGCCGATTAGCCTAGCATCTGTTGCTTGAAAAATACTGGAATTGCTTATTAAGGAAGTAATAGCAGCACGCTTTGAAAATCATAAAATAATCAAGTAGGATCAACATTGCTTCATGAAAGGGAATTTGTATCTTATTAATTTATTAGCTTTTTGAGGAAATCTCAACCAGATAGAGGGGAACCAGCAAATTTGTTGAAGTTGGACTTCCAGAAGGCGTTTGATTGGGTATCTCAAAAAAAGGTTAAATCATAAGATAAGAGACTACTGTTTTGGAGGTAGCATTTTGCCACGGATTGTAAATTGTCTAATGGATAGGAAACAGAGTGTTGGAATAAGGGTTTCTTTTTCAGGTTGGTGACCTGTAACTAGTGGAGTTAGAACAAGGGTCCGTGCTGTGACTTCAACTGTTCATAATGTATATGAATAACAATGAGGAAGGAAGCAAACCTACTGTAGCCAAATTTGCAAATGACACAAAAGGCAGGTTGAAAGAGGGATACAAAAGGTTTACAGAGAGGTATTGATCAGTAAGTGGGCAAAAAATTTGAAATTGTTCAATTTGGAAGAGATAACAAAAGAATAGACTATTATTTAAATGGAGGAATAAACTTCAGAAAGCGACAACACAAAGGGTCTTAGGGTCCTTGTGCACAAAACACGGAAAACTAGCACACAGGTGCAGCAGAAAATTAGGGACGCTAATGGAATGTTGACCCTTATTAGTTTAGAAGGCTTAATTTAAGTGTTGGTGAGATCACATCTAGAGTCGTGCGAGCAGTTTTGGTTCCCCTTATTGAAGGAAAGGTATTATTTCATTGGAGGCAGTTTATAGAACGTTCACCAGGTTGATCCCTAGTATGAAAGGATTGTCTTATGAGCAAGGGCTAATCAGGATGGGACTCTATTCACTGGAATTTAGAAGAATGAGAGGTGACCTCATTGAAACATAGAGGATTATTATGCCATTTGATGGGATGAATATTGAGTGAACATTTCCCCTCATGGGAGAAGTCTAAGACCAGACAGTATAATCTCCAAATAAAGGGGTGCCAATTTATGACTGAGATGAGAAAAAAATTCTTCTTTCAAAGGGTTATGGAATGCCTTGCCACAAGATAGCTGTGGGGCAGAGACTTTATTACATTTAAGGCTGAGATAGACTCTTGCTCAATAGGGGAAATCAAGGGTTAAGGGGAAAAGTCATGCAAGTGGATATAAGGAATGCCAGATCAGCCAGATCCTATGAATGGCGGAGCAGGCTCAAGTAGCCAAACCGCCTACACCTTTTTCTACTTCTCGCATTTCACAATCTATTCAACAACTTGGATGTGTGGACCAACTGTAATACTTTCAAATTTTCTGATGGCTCCTTTCTGGGTGGGGCTGTCTGTGATGATGAGGATGTGAGGAGGACTCAGACAGAGCATACAATTGCACTTGATGGAATGTAATCTAAATAAGTGTTATATTATTTACTTTGGCAGAAAAAAAGATAAAGCAGAATATGTGCCAAATAGTGAGTGGTCAGGAAGCGCAGATGTCCAAAGGGATCTGGGTGTCCTTGTCCATGAATTTCTAATAGCTAGCCTGCAGGTACAGCAGACAATTAGAAAGGCAAATGGAATGTTGGCATTCATTTCAGACAATTTGAGAACAGGAATTAAGGCATCTTGCTGCATTTGTACAGAAACTTAGTGAGTCCTCACTTTTTGTTTTGTATACAGCTTCAGTTTACTTCTCCAAGGAAGGATGTAGTTTCCAATGAAGGCACATCAGATTGGTCCTGGGAAGGCAGGATAGTTTTATGAGGTGCAATTTGAAGAAACCAAGTTTTAATTTGCTGGAATAAAAAAAAATGAAGGGTGGCTTCATTGAAACTTTAATTCTTACAGGGGGGGTGTCAATAGGATGATTTTACCAGCTGGTGACTTTTATTAAAATTCATTTGTGGGACTTTTTTGAAGATTTTAACAAAGAGGATTGGTGAGGGCAGAGCAGTAGATGTAATCTATATGGATTTCAGTAAGTTGTTCGACAAGGTTCCCCATGGGAGACTGGTGAGCAAGGTATCATGGAATGCAGGGAGTACTCGCCATTTCGATACAGAACTGGCTCAAAGGTAGAAGACTGAGGGTGATTGTTTTTCAAACTGGAGGCCTGTGACCAGTGGAGTGCCACAAGGATTGGCACTGGGTCCACTACTTTTCATCAGTTATATAAATGATTTTGATGTGAGCATAAGAGGTAAAGTTTGCAGATTACACTAAAATTGGAGGTGTCATGGACGGTGAAGAAGGTTCCCTCAGATTACAATGGGATCTCAATCAGATGGGCCAATGAGCTGAAAAGTAGCAGATGGAGTCTAATTTAGATAAATGTGAGCTACTGCATTTTGGAAAAGCAAATCTTAGCAAGACTTATACACTTAATGGTAAGATCCTAGGGAATGTTGCTGAACAAAGAGACCTTGGAGTGCAGGTTCGTAGCTCCTTGAAAGTGGAGTCACAGGTGGGTATGGTAGTGAAGAACGCGTTTTGTGTGCTTTCCTTTATTGGTCAGAGTATTGAGTACAGGTGTTGGAAGGTCATGTTGCGACTGTACAGGACATTGGTTAGGCCACTGTTGGAATTTTGCAATTCTGGCCTCCTTCCTATCAGAAAGATGTTGTGAAACTTGAAAGGGTTCAGAAAAGATTTACAAGGATGTTGCCAGGTTTGGAGGACTTGATCTATGGGGAGAGGTTGAGTAGGCTAGGGCTTTTTTCCCTGGTGCGTCAGAGGCTGAAGGAGTGACCTTATGGAGGTTGATAAAATCATGAGGGGTATGGACAGGATAAATAGGCAAAGTCTTTTCCCTGGAGTGGAAGAGTCCTGAACTAGAGGGCAAAGGTTTAGGGTGAGAGGAGAAATATATAAAAGGGACCTAAGGGGCAACTTTTTCATGCAGAAGGTAGTACGTGTATGAAATGAGCTGCCAGAGGAAGTGATGGAGGTTGGTACAATTGCAACATTTAAGAGGCATTTGGATGGGTATTTGAATAGGAAGGGTTTGGAGGGATATGGGCCGGGTGCTGGCAGGTGGGACTAGATTGGGTTGGGATATCTGGTCGGCATGAACGAGTTGGACCGAAGGGTCTGTTTCCGTGTTGTGCATCTCTATGACTGTATGACTGTATCGCTGGCTGGCCAGCTTTGATAGACCATCCCCATTTGCCCTTGAGAAGGTGGGGGTGAGCTGCCTTCTTGAATCGCTGCAGTTCACTTGCTGTGGGTTGACCCACAATGCCAGTAAGGAGGGAATTCCAGGATTTTGACCCAATGACTGTGAAGGAACGGTGGTACATTTCCAAGTCAGTGTAGTGGGTGGCTTGGAGGGGAACTTGATTAGGTGGTGTTCCCAAGTACCTGCTGCCTTTGTCCTTCTAGATGGAAGTGGTCGTGGGTTTGCTAGGTGTTGTCTAAGGATCTTTGGAGAATTTCTGCAGTGCATCTTGTAGATAGCACACACTGCTGCTACTGAGCACTGATTGTGGAGGGATTGAATGTCAGTAGGTGTGGTGTCAATCAAGTGGGTTCTTTGTCCTGGATGGTGTCAAGCTTTTTGAATGTTATTGGAGCTGTACCCATCCAGGCAAGTGGGGAGAATTCCATTACATTCCTGACTTGCGCCTTGTAGATGGTGGATAGATTTTGGGGTATCAGGAGGTGAATTACTCGCCTAATCTCTGTCCTGCCTTTGTAGCCACTGTACTTATGTAGTGAGTCCAGTTGAGTTTCTGGTCAATAATAATCCAAAGGATGCTAACAGTGGGGGATTCAGTGATGGTATTACTGTTGAATGTCAAGGAGTGGTGGCGAGAGTGTCTCTTCTTGGTGATGGTCATTGTCTGGCATTTGTGTGGCATGAATGTTACTTGCCACTTGGTGACCCAAGCCTGGATATTTTCCAGATCTTGTTGCATTTGAGCACAGACTGCTTCAGTATCTGAGGAATCACAAATGATGCTGAGAACTGTGCAATCATTGGCGAACATCCCTACTTCTGACCTTATGACAGAGGGAAGGTCATTGATGAAGATTGTTGGGTCTAGGACACTACCATTCCTGAAGAAAGGCTTATGCCCAAAACGTCGAATCTCCTGTTCAATGGATGCTGCCTGACCTGCTGTGCTTTTCCAGCAACACATTTTCAGCTCTGATCTCCAGCATCTGCAGTCCTCATTTCTTCCTCTAGGACACTACCCTAAGGGTCTCCTGCAGTGATGTACTGAAGCTGAGATGGCTGACCCTCCACAACCACAGCCATCTTCCTTTGTGCCAGGTATGACTCTAACCAGTGGAGTGTTTGCCCCTTGATACCCTTTGATTCCAGTTTTGCCAGGGCCCTTTAATGCCACTCTTGATCAAATGCGGCCTTGATGTCATTCTCATCTCCCCTCTGGAATTCAGCTCTTTTGTCCATGTTTGACCCAAGGATGTAATGACATCAGTAGCCGAGTGACCTTGGCTGAACTCAAATTGGGTGCCGCTGAGCAGGTTGATGTTTGAGTAGGTGCTGCTTGATAGCACTGTTGATGACACCTTCCATCATTTTACTGATGATGGAGAGTAGACTGATGGGGCAGTAATTGGCTGGGTTGGATTTGTCCTGCTTTTTGTGAATGGGACATACCTCGGCAATTTTCCACATTGTCAGGTAGATGCCAGTGTTGTAAATGTACTGTAAGAGCTTGGTTAGGGGAGGGGCAAGTTCTCGAGCACATGTCTTCAGTACTATTGCCAGAATGTTATCAAGGTCCATTGACTTTGCAATATCTTGTGCCTCCAGCCATTTCTTGACATCACGTGGAGTGAATCTAATTGGCTGAAGACTGGTATCTGTGATGCTGGGGACCACTGGAGGATCCCAAGATGGATCATCCACTTGGCATTTCTGACTGAATATTGTTGTGAATGCATCAGTATTACCTTTTGCCCTGATGTGCTGGGCTCCTCCATCATTGAGGATGGGGATACTTGTGGAACCTCCTCCTTCATTGAGTTGTTAATGGTCCACCATCATTCGCGACTGGAAGTGGAAGGACTGCAGAGCTTAGATCTGATGCGTTGGTTGTGGGATTGCTTAGCTCTGTTTATAACTTGCTGTTTATGCCATTTGGCATGGAGGTAGTCCTGTTTGGTGGCTTCACCAGGTTGACACCTCACCCTTAGGTATACCTGATGCTGCTCCTGCCATGCCCTCCTGCACTCTCCATTGAACTAGGGTTGACCCCATGGCTTGATGGTAATTTTTGATTAGATTAGATTACCTACAGTATGGAAACAGGCCCTTCGGCCCAACAAGTCCACACCGACCCTCCGAAGAGCAACCCACCCAGACCCCTGGCTAATGCACCTAACACGATAGGCAATTTAGCATGGCCAACTCACCTGACCTGCACATCTTTTGGATTGTGGGAGGAATCGGGAGCACTCAGAGGAAACCTACGCAGACACAGGAAGAATGTGCAAACTCCACACAGACGGTTGCCCAAAGCTGGATTTAAACCCAGGTTCCTGGTGCTGTGAGGCAACACTGCTAACTACTGAGCCACCATGTCACCCAATTTTTTTTTAATAACATATTTCAACTTTATTCATTAGATCTGGAAAAGTTTTGTACATCACTGATAATCCACAACACAACAAGCAACACATTTGTTATAGTTCCTTAGAATAAGACATTTTAATTTTCCACTTTTCTAAGTTTCAGTCCTGTTTCAATTCAAATGTTCCAATACCAAGAACTGGGAGATTGGGAGGTGAATACTGGATCTCTCCAAAATCCTTGTATCGAAATTTCATAGAGTGGCCTGCTATCAATAATTAGAAGTAAATTCAATTCTTTGTGGGGTGAAAACCCAACAGGTCCTTGTAGCATTGCAAACTGTGGTAACCACCTGCTAGATGCAAATTTCTGTTGAATGCTTCCGAAAGAAAGTTTTCTAAATTACTTGGTTGGTAAATGTAGCACTTCAAGGTATAATATAAACCAGGAAATGTTAAATTTAACACTTGACTTATTAGCCAGTCTCTGCGGGGATGGTACGAATGGGTCAATCTCCCAAGTTTAAGACAGGACAGTCAACCTTGATTCCCATTTCCAATAACTGATCAACCCTTGAGAAGGAATTGGAGAAAGCATACAAAGAAAACTAATACTTATTAGTGTTTTAGGTTTGCTTAACTCACACTGAGATGATCAATACTGTTCAAAATTTCAAAGTTATATTTATAATACAACTGCCAAGGTCAGTGTTTTTTCATATTTTACCTAGTTCGACACAGCAAGCATACGTGTATTCCACGGGTGTAATGGTTGAGTGGAGGATATGCCAGGTCATGAGGTTGCAGATTATGCTGGAGTACAGTTCTGCTGCTGTTGATGGCCCACAGCGCTCATGGATGACCAGTATTGAGTTGCTAGATCAGTTTGAAGTCTGTCCCATTTAGCACGGTGATAGTGCCACACAAAACGATGAAGGTTATTTTCAATGTGAAGGCGGGACTTCAGCTCCACAAGGACAGTGCGGTGGTCACATTTACCTATACTGTCATGGATGGATGCTTCTACAGTCGGCAGATTAGTAAGGATGAGGTCAAGTATATTTTTTCCTCTTGTTGGTTCCTTCACCACCTGCTGCAGACCCAGTCTATCAATTGTAACCTTTAGGTGATTGGTACAACTGAGTGGCTTGCTAGGCCATTTCAGGGGGCAGTTGATAGTCAATCACGTTACTGTGGCTCTGGAGTCACATGTAGGCCAGACCAGGTAAGGACAGCAGATTTCCTTCCCTAAAGGACATTAGGTGGGCTTTTCTGACAATTGACAATGGTTTCATGGTCATCAGTCGACTCCTAATTCCAGATATTTTTTATTGAATTCAAACTCCACCATCTGCCGTGGTAAAATTCGGACCCAAGTCCACAGAACATTATTCTGGGTTTCTGGATTCATAGGTGAGTGATAACACCACTAGGCCATCACTTCCCCATAATAGAAAAGGATAAAAACAGACCATTTCTTCAGAGGGTCATGCATCTTCAGAATTGTGTACTCCAGGGGTTTGTGGAAGCTCAATATTTGAGCAAGTTTAAGACAGAAGTCAATAGACTTCTGAAAACTAGTGACTTTAAGGGACAGAGAAAGCTGGGCAAAGGACATTGACAATTTGATTACCTATGATCTAGAATAGCAGAGCAGTGTTTGTGGGCTGTATGGTCTTTGTCTATGTTCACCTAATCCTTTCAGCATTAATCCTATATCTGGCAGATACTGCAGATCCACACAAGACCTATCAGCAATTTCATAACCCATCGAACGAGAGGAAAAGCAAGTCATTCTCAATCCCATGAGACTATCTGAGAAGGAACAGAGAAGTGGATAAGTGTGGGGTGGAAGTGATGAGTGAGTGAATAATTGAGTGGGGAGTGGACTGTGGTGAATAGTTGGACCAGACATGTGGTTTGGAGTTTGGCAGTGATTACACAGTTAGCACCTACAGGAGAACAATGGAGCAATTTTTAAGAGAATCATAATCAGAGAGAAGGATGTTTGTCATTACATGAAAGGAGAGCAAGTGGCCAGAAGCAATGTTGGCCCACTAAAAATTGAGAGTGGGATATTGTCAATGACTTTGGGAAATGACAGATATGTTGAAAAAATAATTTTCCATCGTACTAACAGTAGAAAAATACCTTACCAGTAGTCCCGAGGAAAGAAATAGTGGATTGGGAACAGGAACTAATAAAATTAACATTAAGCAAAAGATTATTGATAAAGAAATTAATGGAATTAAAGCGTAAAACATCCCTAGGACCTGATGCTTTCCATTCAATGGCACTAAAGGAAGTAAGAGATCACACTGCCGATTGCCTAACCATAATTTCTCAGAGTTTCCTAGGTACGGAATATAACTGCATTAGTACATGTCACTCTGCTTTTTTTAAGAGGGGCAAAATAGGAATTTTCAGCCTATATTCATTGGAGAGTTTAAGAATACTCCTACCGAAATATTAAGGGAATACTCTGTTCCAAGGACAACAGTGGGCAGCTCTGAGTGCTGAATATTCCTGGCTATATTCCTGTGCATTGTATCTAATGTCTCAGTTGTTGTTTAATCCTTGCTGTGCTTTCACACAGTTGTAGGAATCCTGGGAAATTTCTGGATGTGAGACGAAATGTAAAATTGGGTCGAAATATTATTTTCAGTGACCACACAGGATATTTTACTCGGAACATTGCCTGTTCTCAGTCACATACCCCAATGTACTTGAATTAAATCTGACGTCAATAGTTAGTACTATTTCTGTTAAGCACTGGCAATTTTCCCAGTTTCAGCATTTGCATACAACCAAATGCACAGAATCCTCCAAGCCAAATTTCCTCGCATGATCTCCAATTACTGGTTTCTTTGAAAATATGCTCCATTCCAGTTATCATTGTTGCATAAAATTACCTTTTACTGAGTAATTTAAAATTACCGAGACTGCTCAGCCATCTCCCTGAAACCAGAAAACTTATAATTCCTCAGGAGTCCCTGTGAGTTTACAAATCGAGACCTACTGTCTTGGCTACCTATGTGCTAATCATATCCATCTCCCAGAACATCCATTTCTCTTATCATTTTCCTGGTGTGATCTCATGTTTATCGGAATGCTATTTGAATCTCCCAAACAAGATTTCCTTCTCCTCAGCAAACTAAATAAAGTTTGCATTCTGTTCTTTCTGTAAAGTCCAAAATCTTAAGTAATCTGTTCCAGGAACAAGCTGTTAGTGTTAATTACCACAACCTTTATTGTCTCTTCATTTGAATGTTGTTCTGCAAAATGGTTAGTATTAACATCCATTACATTCCCGAACAAGTTGCTTTGGAAAATAAGATCCTCTGGGTCCATATGATTGAAGCCACTTTCTGAAAGTTTCCCTCAACTCTGTCATGACGCTGAGCTGGATGGCAGTGTGTGCTATGAGGAGGATGCCGAGAGGCTGCAAGATGACTTGGACCAGCTGGCTGAGTGGGCAAATACTTGACAAATGCAACGTTATGTGGATAAATGTGAGAGAAACTGGTAGCAAAAACGGGAAGACAGATTATTGTCTGAACAGTGACAGTTTAGGAAAAGGTGAGGTCCAACAAGACCTGGGTGTCATGGTGGAACAGTCACTGAAGGTTGGGATACAGGGGCAGTAGGCAGTGAGGAATGGAAATGACATGCTGGCCTTCGTAGCGAGAGGATTTGAGTAAAGGAGTAGTGATGTCTTCCCGCAGTTATACTGGGTCTTAGTGAGGCAACACCTCGAGTATTGTGCAAAGTTTTGAATATAGCTTTGGTCTCCTCAGCTAAGAAAATACACTCCTTGTATTGAGGGAGTCCAGTAAATGTTCACCAAACTGATTCCCAGGATGGCAGGACTGACATGTCAAGAAAGACTAGGTTGACTGGGCTTGTATTCACTGCAATTTAGAAGAATGAGGGGGGAGTCTCATAGAAACATAAAAACTCCTGATGGGACAGGCTAGATTCAGGAAGAATGTTCCCAACGTTGGGAAAGTCCAGAACTAGGAGTCACAGTCTAAGAATATGGGGTAAGCCATTCAGGACTTTTGGACCCATTCATTAGATATATTCAAGATGGAGTTGGACATGGCCCTTGCAACTAAAGGGATCAAATGATATGGGGTAGAAGTGGGAACAGATTAGTGAGTTGGATAATCGATCACGATCATAATGAACCAAGGGGTATCGATAGAAACTGGAAGTAGGATACTGAACTTGCATGATCAGCTATGATCATATCAAATGTTGGTTCAGGCTTGAAGGGCCAACAGGTGTACTCCTGTAACTAGTTTCTCAGTTTCCTTGTTTCTGTCCTCAAGGGTACCAGGTACCAGGTAAAGATTTCTTGGTGGGAGTTGACACAAATATATTTTCATTCAGTAACCTCAGACTTCTATTTTAGAGCAAATTGTCTCTCTTCCCCTTCTATTTAAAGCTTTCTGTCTCTTTCACATTTCTAATTCTTTGTCTTTTTTCCAAACCAGGTTCTTAAAAATTTCTTCTCTATTTTAAACCGTTTCAACCGCAACTAAATCAAGCTGCATTGTAGCAGGGTCAGGCTTTTCTTTTGGTTCCGAATGCTGTGCTATTACCTCAATTATATTGGACTTCTTAGCCAATTCCTTAAAATTCCACTATAATTGTTTAGCTAATGCTATTGATTAATTATGTAAATAATTCTGGCATAAATGCTCTCTCTGCAGAGAAGTCATAATTGACAAAGCTATACCTGCTTTTCAGTAAATTATAAGGTACACTCTGAGATCCTGTTGACCTTACCTTCAGTAAATCCTGTATCCGTCCTTGGATTTGAAATCTCGCAAATAGACTTTAGATTAGATTACTTACAGTGTGGAAACAGGCCCTTCGGCCCTACAAGTCCACACCGACCCACCGAAGCGCAACCCACCCATACCCCTACATTTACCCCTTACCTAACACTACTGACAATTTAGCATGGCCAATTCACCTGACCCACACATCTTTGGACTGTGGGAGGAAACCAGAGCACCCAGAGGAAACCCACGCAGACACGGGGAGAACGTGCAAACTCCACACAGTCAGTCGCCTGAGTTGGGAATTGAACCCGGGTCTCAGGCGCTGTGAGGCAGCAGTGCTAACCACTGTGCCACCGTGCCGCCCACAATCTGTTGTGATTCCAGACAGGACTAAGTTTTAGTATAGTCCTGGAAATGATTTGCAAAATTTGATGATTCATTCAGGATCAGTAACTCTTTGTTTAATGCAGGT